>NW_016107355.1:3374146-3401262 GCF_001604975.1 Cebus imitator | reverse complement strand
TGCGCATGTATGTAGGTGTGTGTGTGGTTTCATTTGGATGTCTCAGTGTTCTAAACTGTAGTGTGCGCATGTATGTAGGTGTGTGTGTGGTTTCAATTCTTCACTCAATAATCCAAAACACTTGCCTCAGGTTCTTACCACAGGATCAACTTCTTAAGATGGAGACTGACTCTTTTCAGTATTTTAGCCCTCACATATTGTCCAAACAGAGTGAATTCTTCAGTGTAGCCTTAACAACAATTATAATTTTAATAAAATTATACTTTATTCTGGTTAAATTTAGTGATAAAATTAAAATATAAAATATTGTATTACATATGCACTTTTCTTCATATTAAATTTTTTCTGTAGCTTTCTAAAATAGAATTGTTATTTTCTGCCCTGTAAGACTAATACAAGACGAACCCATTTGGAAATACATACCCTTGAGGAAATAAAGAAAGAAACGATGATATTTATCATTTATTTATTTGTATGTAGCAACTAAGCGGTAACTTTTTCACTCTATTTTTAAGTTCTTCCATAAGAGAAAAGCAGGAAAGATGGCATCAAATGTAATTTGTAATTGGCTAGGAAAATAACTTCTCTTTCTCACGTACTTGCCTATGGAAATATTTAAGTTTATTGCTAATTCAAACAGAAAGGAAAATACAATGACATATTAGGAATTTCAGTTCAAATTCTGACTCCCTGCTTTATCTATTGAGGACTTTTATCAAATTGGCTCAGTTTCATACATATACATTTTATATTCATACACATAGTATTGCATGTTACACATTATTATTTTTGCATGTTTATCTGCTATCTTGAAATTGTCTTTTAGTTACAACTGCTTCTCTAAATAAACTATATAGTCTCTTAAAATTAATGCCTTAAGCAATGCAAGGTATTATATATTTAATTTATCAGTGTCTCCAATTATTTATTACTAACCAATTTAATAAACACTTTCTGTGTGATGGAAGTTGATATTTGAGCAAAAGCATAAATAGGCAATATAAAACTGAAGAAAGGCAAATATTTTAAATGTGTGTGAATATTAGCACACTTCTGTCACTTCCAGCCACTTTATCCACAATAACACTTAAAACATTGTAGTTTAGACCTAACAAAATACATCAAATTTATATAAAGGTTACATATATAATTATTTGCATATCATATGGGCAATGAAAAATAATTGTATTAATGTTTGACAAGATCCAAAGTAAACTGGCATACTTAAATATCACTTTTGTAAAAATTATCTAGTAAAGTCCATTAGGGAAGAAAGAAAGAAACACGTAAAAGGGGCATGAAATGTTCATAAAATTTGATTCCATAAAGCAAATAACAAGACCTTATTCTCACCAAATAATTAAGTACAGAGAAAAGAATTCAGATTCTAAGATGGTCACTTCAGTTTTTTAATAAAATATTAAATTTTATTTGAATTTTATTAATTATTGAATAATTAGGGTTTAATTCAATTAGGTAAGTTTAATACAATATTATGGAGGCATTCAGTTATGTCTGTGTAAAAAGAACATAGGTGAACACATAAAAAACTAAAAATGAGAGAAGGGTGATACAAATTTATAGGATGTTCTCAACTGCATTATGTAGTTAAAAGCTGCATCAGAAATATAAAGATAACCAATCTGGAATTTAATTAAATATATAAATATTATTGAATAGCACAATTTTAACTAAAACAGGATTTTTTTAAAAAAATTAGGGAAACAAACACAGTTTTGAAATGAAATAGAAATACATGTTGAATTTAGTCTACCATTTCTTCATTCTATTCATCATCTACAATCCCTATGCTCTCTCAAACCTTTCTTTCTAATTTTTCTTAGCTTTCCATTTATCAATATTGTACTAATCAAACAGCCAAGACAAAAATATGATTGTCACCTTCTCTTTTACCATTTCAAATCATCTAACACCTTTTGTAGATTTCATATTCTGAATCTCTCGGAACTTGACTTTGCATTTCAAGCTATTTTTTTAGCTTAAGTGCACATCTTTCACCCAGCCTTGCCTAAACTACCTTATCTGTCTGTCTCAAGTAATCTCCTCCTCCTTTGTCAATTTGATCTCCACGATATTGTCAGAGTTATCTTTTTTTCACAAATTTGTCCTACTATTACTTTTTCTGACCACAGTTTTTCAACGACTACTTATCATAGACTGTATCTAAAGCATAAGTGGTTGTACTTTCTGTCACTTCCAGCCACTTTATCCACAATAACACTTAAACCATTGTAGTTTCTTAATGTTACATTATCTCACAGTTTTGTTTATTTGTAAAAGCTAGACCAGATATTTAATGTGCCTTTCTTGGATATGTTCCAGGCTCTTCTTATTCCTCCAGTCCCATAAACTATCATCTCCTTTAACCATCTTCTTTACTTCTCTTGGGCATATTTAGAAAGTCACAGCCTTATATTCTAAGTCATCTCCTGCAGCAATAATGTTACTATGAAAAGATAACAAAAGGCCGGGTATGGTGGCTCATTCTAGTCCCAGCAATTTGGGAGAGAGAGGCAGGTGGATCACCTGAGGTCACGCGTTCGAGATCAGCCTCGCCAACATGGTGAAACCTCCTTTCTACGAAAATACATTAGCCAGGCACGTTGGTGGGTGCCTGTAATCCCAGCTACTCGAGAGGCTGAGGTGGGAGAATGGCTTGAATCCCGAAAGGCGGAGGTTGCAGTGAGCCAAGGTCATACCACTGCACTCCAGCCTGGGTGACAGAACAAGACTCTGTCTCAAAAAATAAATAAATAAATAAATAAAATAAAAAATGCTTATCTCAGGGAACAGCTATGAGAAAAATGTAGTAATGTATGCAAATTCTTTTAAACAAAATATTCAGTGGGTGATAATAACTATTAAGGAGGGAAAGTATATTAAAGGAGTTAGAGTACCTTAATCTACATCGGATCCTTTATCAGCAAAATGAGAATAATAACACTGTTGTTGACATTATGGCTGACTCCTAGGACCCATTCCACAGTCCCCAGCTCTCAGCAGAGATTATGTTAATTTCAGTGGTTTTCCAGCAAAGGTAGATTTTGCCCTGTAGAAAAAATTCAGCTATCTGAAGACCTTTCTGGTTGTCACAGCTGTGAGTGTTACTGGCATCTAATAGGTAAAGGTCACAGTAGGATGCACATTTCACAGTGCATAGGAAAGCCCTTCAGAACAAAAAATTATCTGGCTGAAAATATCAATTGTGTCAATGTTGAGAAACCTTGGCCTAAGAACCACCCGTGAATGTCCCAGGCACTGTACCAGCGTTAGCACATTAGCATATGGCATTCTCCTACAGATAGGTATTTGTCTGGGTATATGTGGCTTACATTGATATAATTGGACTTATATGCAGAAATCTTATTCAAGAGTAAAATCTCTCTTTCCTTTATTTCACCACTCTTCTCCCACCTTCAGTCTCTTTACTTTTCCTTTCCTCCTCCTATCTCACTTTCCCCATTTTCTGCTCTCCCACTGAAACAGAAGAACAACTATATCTCTGATTAATATCTGCAGTCATCTTAAGACTGCAAGGTAAATCTGTTGTAGTGGAGACAACAAAGAAAGTGTCTGCGTTGGTTTCTTTTTGAACTATCACCCTTACTAGGCTACAACCTCCTAAGATAAAACATGTATAATTTGCTCAACACCCGGAGATGGCATATATATGTGACGTATAAATGATAAATTATTGTCCTCCTGCTTTGCTTTTGTGTCTGTCTTTTCACAAGAGTAGGTTACTTAAGGGTTTTCCTTTTTCCATCACAAAGATTAATTATTATTTGTTCAATCATACACACACACACACAAACACACACACACACACACACACACAGAGAGAAAAAGAAAGACAGGAACAAAAGACAAAAAGAGTATCATGATATAGTGGAAGTTCAAAATATCTGAATAATACCCTAATTTAAACTTGGCTTCTAATCTTGACCCTGTCGATTTTATATCACATCATAGTGTCCTCCATGAATGCAGGATTTTTTTTTTCCAGGTCCCAGAATAAGTAAAATCTGGCATATACTTGGCACTCAATAAATTCTTAATGACGCTCAATAAATTCTTAATGAATGAGTAAATATCACTTACCTTTTCAGAGGTACAACTGTTGCCAATACCTTAAGGTTGTATTGGGATTCAATTAAATAAAGTAAGCTAAGTGTTGGGTGCATTACAAATGTTCAGTACATATTAATTTCTTTTCTTTATTTATTTTCCCAAATGACTTTCTGCTAGGAAACATCCCAGACAGCTGGACACTAATCAAGTGTACTAAATGGGTCAGATTCTCTGCATATTGAAAACAAACCCAAAAGGAATGACAGATACGGAACAGAATAAAACTTGTTGATGCAAAAAGATTCCTTAATTTATGTAGATAAATCTAAATCAGTAATTTTATTTATATCTTATAAAATATAACCACTTCTTTGAAAACCACAGACCCAGTAAACACATACTACTTTCATAATATTTTTTTTCCAGGTCAAGAATGATTGAATATGTATCAAATGAATATCTGATCAGTTTATTAAGTAATGCACAATTAATTCATAAAAACAGTTTGTTTGTTTTATGAAGAATTTGTATAATGTGCTTTATTAGCACAGATTACTGAAATTAATAAAGCTTTACCTTACATAGTTAAAGCAGAATATAACATAGATATTAGCCAACCAGTCTTTACATATTTGCACTTAGTAAAAAACTGCATCATAGACTTATGTACATACTTTTAATTTTCAAGATTAAAGATGGTTTTTGAATTTGTTTTACAGATAAACGAATTACTAATTTGTGGAAATTTTAGTATTTCACACTTTTATTTGTCACACATTTTATCAGAAGAATTATTGCAGCCAAGATTGCTAATTTCTCAGAATTTTCAAAAAGCAACCCAGTAAGCCCAATAGTTACCTAATTTTGTGTTGTATATGACATAAACCTACGTATATTACCCTATATACTATTCATGATGTTTCACAACATATTATGAGATACATATGAACTAATGTTCTTCATTTTCAAGGAAAGGAACCAGCTATTTAATGTTGAACAAATGCTTGCTTGATCAAAGGCTTATTTGACCATCTGCAGACAGATTATTTCTTTTCCAAACTGATTTATTTGTTAATTTAATGAACATACGTGTATTGAAGCTACAAGTAAGAAACAGATTTGAATCATGGCTCCAGCTTCTATTAACTCTATGACTTTGAGCAGGGAATAAACTCACCCATACCCCAACGTAGATAATTATAGGATCTGTCACACAAGGTGTTTCCATGAAATCTATGATTGGATTCTCGGAAAGCACATAAACATAATTGACACATCATAAATGCATAGTCATTAAAGCTATTATTATTAATTGAAAAACATCATAAAATGAACTTTTTCTTTTTCTTTTTTTTTTTTTGAGACAGAGTCTTTCTCTGTCACGGAGGTCTGAATGCAGTGGTGTGATCTTCGCTCACTGCAACTTTGACCTCCTGGGTTCCAGTGATCCTCCCACCTCAGCCTCTTGAGTAGCTGGGACTATAGGCACACAGCACCACATTCAGCTGGGTTTTGTATTTTTTTGCAGAGACGAGGATTCATCATGTTGTTGAGGTTGGTCTCAAACTCCTGGGCTCTTTCTGCCTCAGCCTCCCAAAGTACTGGGATTACAGGCATGAGCCACTGTGCCCAGTCTAAAGTTAACTTTTCAACTGCTAAACTGATTTTGTCTGTAAAGTTTACAACTACATATTTTGTCTGCATCAGAGTATATTGCTTAGTTGAAAAATAAAATTTATTGAGTTTTAGAAGTGTCTTTCACACCCTAATGCAGTGGCTTCGAAAATGCCTAATGGTCTCTAAAGATCTTCAAAAAATTTCATATTTCTAGTCTCCTTTCCAAAAGTTTTTGATCCAGAAAGTACTGGCTAAAGCTATATTTATACTATTCAACTTCGTGGTGCATTTATAACTCAGGAAATACTATGGGACATTTACTATGTGCCAGGCACTATTTTCAGCATGTATGATTAGAGTGGCAAACAAGAAACACAAAATGTATTGACTATCAAGAGTGACAGCCAAAAACCAATTCGGGCTGAAGTTAGGTGAGAGATAAAAGGCTGTGGCCAGCTGAGTAACCATTAAACAGAAAGAATAGATAGATGTCTGCCACTGTTTGCATGTAAAGTTTAATAAAAGTTTAATAAAAGATGAAGTTTGAGAAAAACTGAGGAACAGAAACTATAAGGATTTTGTTTTTTATTTGACAAACAATAATTGTATGTACATGTATGAATTTTGATGATTCTGTATTGTTGACTGAAATAAAAAAGGGAAAGACTGAGGATGGGATAGATTTGAATGAGAGGGGAAGAAAAGGACTCTATTTTGAATACACTATGTTTGAAACGTGTTAGAAATACATATAGGAATGTTAAAGACAAAAATATTCTGGAACTGTAGAAAAAAGCTGTGGCTAGAGACAAAATGTGTGCTTCACCAGAGTATTTTTGCAGGTGTCTAAATTTTTCTGAGAGTCCAATTGTTAAGAGAAAAAAGCCGTACTCAACCTTAGAGGCAAAAAGTGTAGCCTATTTCACCTTGGGTCAGATACCCTACCCTGCCGTGATCAGCTGGGGCCCAAGACCCTAGACACCCAACATGGCCTCTTTGGGAAAAGGATAGAATAGTTACTTGATATTCTTATAAATGTCTGTAAGCAGATTCCACAATGATGAATTAACAGTAGCAAAAATATTATGCAGAAAATTCCAAAGAACATACTATCAGTATGTCCGTTAGGGTTAACTCTCAAAAAGAAAAGAAATAGACATAAACAAGGGCAACATATAAAATTACCAACTCAAATATAAAATTATTTCCTTCCTTCTTTCCTTCCTTCCTTCCCTCCCTCCTTCCTTCCCTCCCTCCTTCCTTCCTTCCTTCCCTCCCTCCTTCCTTCTTTTCTTCCCTCCCTCCTCCTCCTTTCTTCCTTCCTTCCCTCCCTCCCTACCTCCTTCCCTTCCCCCTTCCCTCCCTCTCTTCTTTCCTTCCCACCCTACCTCCCTCCTTTCTCTTTCCTTCCTTCCTTCCACTCTCTCTCCATCCCACACTCCTTCCTTCCCTTCTCTCTTCCTCCTTTTTTCTCTAACAGATATTTAAATATATATGTAATATATAATCTTGTTGCCATATGTCCACTACTTATTTTAAACAACGGAACTTTAAACATTTCCTACATTTCGAAGCCCCTCAATGCCTGCATTATCAACTATTTTTATTCACTTGCTTCTATTTATACTTTCTCACACAAAAATATACCAAATATGTTTCAATTTTGCATTTTTAACTTTATGGAAAAGAAATCATACTACACAATTTCTTGTTGGTAATCTCTTTTTTGGTTATTCATTTATTAGATGTATATAGGGCATTCATTTTCACTTAAGTATAGAGTTCTAAATGTGTGACTGTATTGTAACTTATTTGTCTTTTGTTTTGTGAAATTACATTTGGATTGTTTCTAGATTATTGTTGCTATGATACACAATGTTAGAATAAGCATTCTTGTCTATTTCTCTTAGTATATGGGAGGTATTATTCTCTGTACTGTATGCTTTGATACGGTACTGTTGTGAGTTATTGGGTATGAATATAGTTAAATGCATTAGATGATACAAACTTAGTTCTAACGGTGTTGTTTAATTTAATCTCCTAACAGCAGTGAATATAATTTACCACTAATCTATATTTTCTCAAACATTTGCTACTTTTTAATGTTATAGATAATTGAATACTTTGTCTATATGTAACAATACAATTCTCTTTGTAATAACAGTATAACTATTTCAGGGAAATATAAATTATAGATTTTACTGACACCTAATAATGCATTCTCAGTCACCCAGCTAAACTAATTTACCAATGATAAATTTACCTTTTTTGTATAAATGTATTGAGTACAACTGCAATTTTGTTACATGCCCAGATTACATAGTGGTGAAGTCAGAACTTTTAGGTGCAATATAAGTTTTTCAGCTGTTCGTAGCCTAAAAGCGAAGCCAGAAATTTTAGGTTATCCAACAGCTGAAACAGTTTTGGCTTCATCACTACCCAATCTGTGCATGTAACAGCTGAAAAACTTACATTGTACCTTTCAAGTAAATTTACCATTTAAAAGAGAACTCTGCCAGGTACAAGTTCTAATTTGACACTCTCAGCTCTCTTAAGGCTTTTACAAAATTAGCTTTACTTTTACTCTTGAGACATTAGTCTACATATTAATAATTATTACTGTTCTGCTTCAGTGAATATGTTTTATATATCTGCTTTTAGAAATTTTATATTTTCTTCTGCATTTTCACAATCATGTGTTTTGGGGTGAATCTCATTTATTAATTCTTTTGAAGAATATTGCACTACTGGAATGTGATAATTCTTGCTTTTCCTAAATTCTGGAAAAATTTAGCCATTTTGCTTCTGAATATTATATCTTCGTCATGCTCTCCACGGCTTCCTTCCAGGATGTTTTAGAAGTTTGTTTTACTTTTTTTTTTGTTTGTTTGCCTTCTCTCAGAATCTTTGATGATTTCCACCTCTTTGTGCCACATTCAGGGTAGTACCTTGGGGTACACATTTGAGTTGATAAATCTTCTTTTTGGATGTGTTTAATCTGTCATTTAATTCTTTCATTTTTTTTTGTAATTTTAATTATAGTATGCATTTCATAAATAATGTAAACAAATTAATGTATGTCAGGCATAAATTCCCAGGCACGAATTCACAATTGGCAAAGCTAACTGATGAACATATTCATTATTCAAGCCAGAAAGTGCTATTTGTCCATTATTTTTCTCTTATTTTCCTGCTATGAGTGATACATACACACACACACACACACACACTCACACACACACACACACACACCATCTATAAATTCTAGGCTTTTTATTTAGAACTCCTTGTTTACTTCTACAAATTTTGGTTATCACATTTTTTAAAACCATTAAATATATGAAAATTATACATTTGATATTGTATATCTGCAGATATGGTTACTTTTTCTCTCGTTCTGTTTGTTCCCACTCAGTTTCTCTTGCTTCAGTATTTGGAAAGCATATATTTTTTTATTTGGAGGCAGGGAACCTAAAGCTGTTTGACGCCAACTTCCTAGAACTAAATTGAAAGGAAAACTGTAACTTTCCCCGCCTAAGTCACAAAAGGACCAGAGGCTACTCCCTTTGACTTTTTCGGCATGGCAGATGGGAAACTGGCTGTCCCTAACAAATCAGACTGATTGCCGGGTAGGGTCTTCCTTTGCAAATTTGTTAACTTCATCCTAGCCTTTGGCTTTTTGCTTTTTGCAACTAGTCAGATGTTTGCACAGGAGTGTGACCTTGGTAACTTCACTTCACTTCTGGTTGGCTGCTTTCTGGAACTAATCACACTGACTGTGGGCTACCACTTCAGGTTCATGAGGTGAGCATGAAGTGGCCAATGGAAAACTTCTGGGAGGTATTCGGAGCCAAGAAGATTCTGTATCTGGGCCCTTGAGCCACTTCTCAAGTCCACTCCCACACCGTGGAGTGTAATTTCATTTTCAATAAATCCCTGCTTTGTTCTTCTGTTGCTCCATTCTTTCTTTGCTTTGCTTTCCTTTTTACATGGACTTTTCCCCTAACTTGATTGACAAGATGACAGCTTCACATCACCAGGCTTTGGCCAATGCTGGGGGCATCAGATATTTTTTATTAATTTTGAATTATCTTACTTTGCTTTTGGTTAATGCTTTTTTATGCAATCTGATTGTTCTACAATAGTGTTTGCGGTTTTAGGTGGCATTTGGTTTTTATTTGGACTATTGTTTTTTTTATCAACTGCAGCATACAGCCACAAATGAAAGTCATTATTTTTAAATCTTAATGTGTGATGCTCCCCTCCCTGTGTCCACGTGTTCTCATTGTTCAACACCCGCCTATGAGTGAGAACATGCAGTGTTTGATTTTTTGTTCTTGTGTCAGTTTGCTGAGAATGATGGTTTCCAGGTTCATCCATGTCCCTACAAAGAACATAAACTCATCATTTTTATGGCTGCATAGTATTCCAAGGTGTACATGTGCCACCTTTTCTTTATTCAGTCTATCGCTGATGGACATTTGGGTTGGTTCCAGGTCTTTGCTATTGTAAACAGTGCTGCAATGAACATACGTGTGCATGTGTCTTTATAATAGAACAATTTATAATTACTTGGATGTATATCTAGTAATGGGATTGCTGGGTCAAATGGTATTTCTATTTCTAGTTCCTTGAGGAAACACCACACTATCTTCCACAATGGTTGAACTAATTTATACTCCCACCAACAGTGTAAAGTGTTCCTATTTCTCCAAATCCTCTCCAGCATCTGTTTTCTCCAGATTTTTTAATGATTGCCATTCTAACTGGCATGAGATGGTATTTCAATGTGGTTTTGATTTACATTTCTCTAATGACTAGAGATTATGAGCATTTTTTCATGTTTGTTGGCCTCATAGATTTCTTCTTTTGTAACGTATCTGTTCATATCCTTCACCCACTTGTGAATGTTTTGTTTTGTTTTGTTTTGTTTTTCTTATAAACCTGTTTTACTTCTTCATAGATTCTGGATATTAGCCATTTGTCAGATAGGTAGATTGCCAAAATTTTTCCCATTCTGATGGTTGCCAGTTTTCTCTCATGATTGTTTCCTCTGCCCTACAGAAGCTCTGGAGTTTAATTAGATCCCATTTGTCTATTTTGGCTTTTGTTGCCATTGTTTTTGGTGTTTTAGCCATGAAGTCCTTGCCTTTGCCTATGTCCTGAATGGTTTTGCCTAGGTTTTCTTCCAGGGTTTTTATGGTGTTAGGTCTTATGTTTAAATCTTTAACCCATCTGGAGTTAATTTTTGTGTAAGGTGTCAGGAAGCGGTCCAGTTTCTGCTTTCTGTACATTGCTAGCCAATTTTCCCAACACCATTTATTAAACAGGGACTCTTTTCCCCATTGCTTGTTTTTCTCAGGTTTGTCAAAGATCAGATGATTGTAGGTCTTTTTCTGTTCCATTGGTCCATAACTCTGTTTTGGTACTATTATTATGCAATTTTGATTACTTTAACTTTGTAGTATAGTTTGAAGTCAGGTGGCCTGATGCCTCTGGCTTTGTTCTTTTTGCTTATGATTGTCTTGGCTATGCAGGCTCTCTTTCGGTTCCATACGAAATTTGAAGTGTTTTTTTTCCAGTTCTGTGAAGAAGGTCATTGGGAGCTTGGTAGGATAGCATTGAATCTATAAATTACTTTGGTCAGTATGGCCATTTTCAGGATGTTGATTCTTCCCAACCATGAGCATGGAATGTTTTTCCATCTGTTTGTGTCCTCTCTTATTTCCATAAGCAGTGGTTTGTAGTTCTTTTTGAAGAGGTCCTTTACATCCTTTGTTAGTTGTATTCCTAGATATTTTATTCTCTTTGTAGCAATTGTGAATGGCAGTTCATTCTTAATTTGGCTCTCTGTCTGTTATTAGTATATAGGAATGCTCGTGATTTCTGCACATTGATTTTGTATCCTGAGACTTTGCTGAAGTTGCTTATCAGTTTCAGGAGATTTTGGGCTGAGATGATAGAGTCTTCTAAATATACAATCATGTCATCAGCAAATAGAGACAATTTGGCTTCCTCTTTTCCCAATTGAATACGCTTTATTTCTTTTTCTTGCCTGATTGCTTTGGCTAGACCTTCGCATAGTATATTGAATAGGAGAGGTGAGAGAGGGCATCCTTTTCTAGTGCCAGATTTCAAAGAGAATGCTTCCAGTTTTTGCCCATTCAGTATGATATTGGGTGTGAGCTTGTCATAAATAGCTTTTATTATTTTGTGATACATACTTCAATACCTAGTTTTTTGAGGGTTTTTAGCATAAAGGGCTGTTGAATTTTGTGGAAGGCCTTCTCTGCATCTATTGAGATGATCATGTGGTTTTTGTCTGTGGTTCTGTTTATACGATGGATAACATGTATAAACTTGCATGTGTTGAACAAGCCTTGCATACTCAGGATGAAGTCTGCTTGATCATGATGAATAAGCTTTTTGTTTTGCTGTTGCCTTCTGTTTGCCAGTATCTTATTGAAGGTTTTTGTGCCGATGTTCATCATGGATATTGGCCTGAAGTTTTCTTTTTTAGTTGCATCTCTACCTGGTTTTGGTATTAGGATGCTGTTGGTCTCATAAAATGAGTTGGGGAGGATTCCCTCTTTTTGTATTGTTTGGAATAGTTTCAGGAGGAATGGTACCAGCTTCTCTTTGTACATCTGGTAGAATTTGGCTGTAAACCCTCCTGGACCTGGGCTTTTTTTAGTTGGTAGGTTATTAATTGCTGCCTCAACTTCAGTCTTTGTTATTGGTCTATTCAGGGATTCAACTTCTTCCTGGTTTAGTCTTGGGAGAGCACAAGTGTCCAGAAATTCATCCATTTCTTCCAGATTTACTGGTTTGTGTGCATAGAGTTGTTTGTCGTAATCTCTGATGGTAGTTTGTATTTCTGTGGAATCAGTGGTGCTGCCACCTTCATCATTTTTTATTGCATCTATTTGATTCTTCTCTCCTTTCTATTTCATTAGTTTGGCTAGCAGTCTGTCTATTTTGTTGATCTTTTAAAAAAACAGCTCCTGGATTTATTGACTTTTTGAAGGGATTTTTTGTGTCTCTATCTCCCTCAGTTCTGCTCTGATCTGTTATTTCTTGTCTTCTGCTAGCTTTTGAGTTTTTTTTATCTTGCTCCCCTATTTCAATTTTGATGATAGAGTGTCGATTTTAGACGTCTCCTTGCTCCTCATGTGGGCATTTATTGCTTTGAATTTCCCTCTAGACACTGCTTTAAATGTGTCTCAGAGATTCTGATATGTTATGTCTTCGTTCTCATTGGTTTCAAAGAGCATCTTTATTTCTGTCTTCATTTCACTGTTTATCCAGTTGACATTCAGGGCAAGTTGTTCATTTTCCATGAAGTTATGCAGTTTTGAGTTAGTTTCTTAATACTGAGCTCTAATTTGATTGCCCTGTGGTCTGAGAGACTGTTTGTTATGATTTCCATTCTTTCGCATTTGCTGAGGAGTGATTTACTTCCGATTATGTGATTGATTTTAGAGTAAGTACAATGTGGTGCTGATAAGAATGTATATTCTGTGAATTTGGGGTTAAGAGTTCTGTAAATGTCTATTAAGTTCACTTGGTCCAGATTTGCATTCAAGTCCTGGATTTCCTTGTTGATTTTCTGTCTTGTTGATCTGTCCAGTATTGACAGTGGGGTCTTAAAGTCTCCCACTATTATTGTGTGGGAGTTGAAGTTTCTTTGTAGGTCTTTAAGAACTTGCTTTATGAATCTGGGTGCTCCTGTATTGGGTGCATATACATTTAGAATAGTTAGCTCTTCTTGTTGTATTGATCCTTTTATCATTATGTAATGCCCTTCTTTGTCTCTTTTGATTTTTGTTGGTTTAAAGTCCATTTTATCAGAGACTATGATTCCTACCCCTGCTTTGTTTTTGCTCTTCATTTGCTTGGTAAGTCTTCTTCCATCCCTTTATTTTGAGTCTACGTGTGTCTTTGCATGTGAGATGGGTCTCCTGAATACAGCACACTGATCATTCTTGGTTTCTTATCCAATTTGCCAGTCTGTGTCTTTTGATTGGGGCATTTAGTCTGTTTACATTTAATGTTAATATTGTTATGTGTGAACTTGATCCTGCCATTTTATTACTGGTTGGTTGTTTTGCCCTTTGATTGGCATAATTTCTTCATTGTGTCATTGGTCTTTACCATTTGGTTCATTTTTGCAGTGGCTGGTATTGGTTTTTCCATTCTGCGTTTAGTGCTTCCTTCAGGAGCTCTTGTAGGGCAGGTCTGGTAGCAAAAAAAAACTCTCAGCAATTGCTTGTGCATAAAGTATTTCATTTCTCCATCACTTATGAAGCTTAGTTTGGCTGGCTATCAAATTCTGGGTTGAAAGTTCTTTTCTTTAAGGATATTGAATATTGGCCCTCACTCTCTTCTAGCTTGCAGGGTTTCTGCCAAGACATCTGCTGTGAGTCTGATGTGCTTCCCTTTGTGGGTCACTGGACCTTTCTTTCTGGCTACGCTTAGTATTTTTTCCTTCTTTTCAACCCTGGTGAACCTGACAATTATGTGCCTTGGGGTTGCTCTTCTAGAGGAGTGTTGTTGTGGTGTTCTCTGTATTTCCTGTATTTGAATGTTGGCCTGCCTTGCTAGATTGAGGAAGTTCTCCTGGATAATATCCTGAAGAGTGTTTTCCAGCTTGGATTCATTCTCCCTGTCATCTTCTATTACACCGATCAGGCATAGATTAGGTCTTTTCACATAATTCCACATTTCTTGAAGGCTTTGTTCATTTCTTTTCTCTCTTTGTTCTCTTTTCTTGCCTTCTCATTTTATTTCATTGAATTGATCTTCAATCTCTGATATCCTTTCTTCTGCTTGATCTATTCACCTATTGAAACTTGTGTATGCTTCATGAAGATTTTGTGTTATGTTTTTCAGCTCCATAATGTCGTTTATGTTCTTCTCTAAGCTGGTTATTCCACTTAGCATTTTGTCTAACCTTTTCTCAAGGTTTTTAGTTTCCTTGTATTGGTATAGAACATGTTCCTTTCAATCAGAGAAATTTGTTATTACCCACCTTCTGAAGCCTGCTTCTCTCAGTTCATCAAATTTGTTCTCTGTCTGCTTTGTTCTCTTGCTGATGAGGAGTTGTGGTCTCGTGGTGGGGGACAGGCATTCTGGTTTTTGATGGTTTCATTCTTCTTGGGCTAGTTTCTTCCCATCTCGTTTAATTTATATAGTTTTGATCTCAGATAGCAGCTTGGGGAGGTGGCCTTTCCTTTGTCAGCCTGCAGAGGCGCTGCTGGGCCGCCACAGATTCAGTGGAGCTGCTGCATCTTTTATGTACAGCTAGTGCTCGACTTTCGACCACAATTGGGTCCGACAGGCTGGTCGTAACACAATTTGGTCGCAAGTTGAGTAGGCTATATGTACAGTACTGTGAAATTATGTTATAAAAATCTTATCATAATTTTCTTTCATTATTGTTATATATCATAATTTTCTTTGTTCATTTTATGCCATTTGTATCATCTCTACACCATTTTGTTTCTTATTTTCACATTCGTCAGGTTTAAGTAAAATACTGCATTACCAGTAGTAAAGGTTGACCTGAATGCTTACTATGAAAGCATTCTTGTCAAATCTCATTTTTAAAAAGCCACCTTAACTTGTGGTAAAGGTGCAGCCTTGTGTAAAACTGTGGAATATTCACAGATCACTGAACCACGGTGGTCTATGGTTTGATGTGAAAAACCATGGCACATGATCAGTTTTGAAAAGCAGAAGAACATGAACTATGTTAAGCCTTAGGGTTAAAAAGGACTAGTTGCCAGGTATTTATTTACTATCATTATAAGTAGAAAAGTAAATCATCACAATTTTATGTGACTTTCCATAGGATACAAATATGTAGCATTCATCATAAAAGATGTCATCTGGATATCTTGTTCAAATATAATTTAAACTTAGTATGTTCCAATATTGTTAAAGATATAGGGATATAAACCAATCACATTTTAGTAAGAAAGGCAAGAAAATGACTAATAATGATATGATATAGCATATATGTTTATTGTCCTGCACTGTCGTATGCCCAGCTGGGCAACGTTTGCGCTGCCAGACGCGGAGCAGTCATGGCTAGCGATTGCGGTCGTAAAGTCAAATGGTCGTAAGTTGCATAGGTCGTAAGTCGATCAATACCTGTATTCAGGAAAATTAGGCCTGCTTCTGCAATGGCGGCTGCCCTTCCACCGGCAAGCTGGATCGTTCTTGGTTGCTCTCTAACTGTTGTTCTAGGTGTGTAACTCTGGAGTGAGAGTTTTTTAGCCTGCTGGGCTTTGTGCGGGGTGGTGTGGGGGACCCATCCTGCCATTTGGGCTGTTTCTCTGCATTCAGGTTCAGTTCCCCTTCTTACCGGAGGGCAGGTAGCTCCCTCTGGCTGGCTTTTTGTCTTTCTCAGCATCAGCCATTGCTTCCGCCTAGATCTATGCCGACAGCCACTGTTTCGGCTGGAATTGCTGTCCTGTCCTGTTCAGGCAGCTCGCTGAGGCTTTTCAGCCTGGCAAAGACCTCCTGTTCTGTAGATTGTAGAGGGTTTGGGTGGAGGGCTGTATCCTAACCAAAGTCCTAGTCTCAATCTGCAAATTATTCATCACAAAGGAGCCAAACAATTGTTTTAAAGCCTAAGTTTCTTCACAATATTTTCTCAGACAAAGCATTGGGATACTTTCCCATTCCAGTGACTTTCTTTCATGTAAAGAAATAAAATCCAGACTTCATACCAAAGTGTGTAAATCTCTGCAAGAGCTTGTCTCTGTCCGCTTTGGAATACCATCTCCATTCAGTCTCTTATTCCTCACTCTTCTTCCACATAGACAAGTAGTTGTTCTCCAAATACATCCAATGTGGTGCCACCTCAGAACCTTTTCAAGCTCTCTGCAGTATATCTTGAACTTATTTTCCTGTATGTGACATGTCTATCATCCCTCACTTCAGTCTGCCCAATGTCATTTTATGTGAAGTATCATCTAAGAACTAAAAGCATGATCTTCCTCCTCCAACCCTAGGATGCTTCCCTATCCATTCCTCTTGCTTACACTTGCCACTATCCAGCGTATTTTATAGTTATTTATAATATTTCCTTAAATCTATTCTCTCTCACTAGATTGCTAGCTCCATGGGAGCAACAGAATTTTTTCTCTCAGCTGAATTATCTGATTTCAATTTCTTAAATGTTAATTTGCATTAATACTTAAAGGTGATGTGTTAATCATATTGGTAGGCATCTTTCTCAAGATCCTTAGTCACATCAGCAAAGGCCCTTTTGTGAGATGTTCCATGTTTTCCATACATTCATACTTTCCATGGTTTAGGCCCTAGATATATTTGGCTGTGAGTTGGGGTGCAAAGAGGAGGCACTGGAGTAGTAGAAATGGTAAAGGTAAATTTTACTGCATGTAAATTTTAAATGTTTAATCTTCAGGTGTTCTATGATATAGTAATTTGTGATATTTTGATAAATGAAACTTCATAAAATTTGATTTTAAATTTTGAAAGAAAATTTAGTCTTTAAATCATTTTAATATTTTAATATTAATATTAATATATTTAATATTTTAATGAATCTAACATTAGTTGATTAAGCACAAATCATAAATATTAAATATAATAGAACCTGAACTGTTGTCTACATAATATTTGTCATTTATAAAAAACAAACTGTCATATATTGTTCAACTTGAAAATAGTACAGACTCGCTGGAAAACAGTTTGGCAGTTCCTTAATAAGTTAAACTTATTTTGACCTTAACATACACTTTCTTGACCTAGTATAAACATTCCAAGACATTCGCCTTGGAGAAATAAAAATTTATGTCCACAAAAAACCATGTACATGAATGTTCATAGCTGTTTTACTCCTAATAGCCAAAACTGAGAAACAGCCTAACTGTCCTTCAACAAAAGAGTGGATAAACAAACTGTACAACATTCACACAGTGAAATACCACTCAACAATGCAAAGAAACAAATGATTGGTAGACACACACCGTAAGTTAATATCAAAGGCATTATGCTTAGTGAAAGAAGCCACTTTCAAAGGCCCCATACTGTATGACTCTATCCATGTGACTTCTGGACAAGGCCAAACTGTAGAGACAGAGATCAGATCAGTGGTTACTATGACGTAGAAAAAGAGAGAGGATGTGACCATAAAGCCTCAGCAATGGAAATTTTTTTGAGAGTGAGCGAACTGCTCTGCATTCTACATATGACGGTTGTTACGCAAATATATACATATAAGAAAGCTCAATAGATCTATATAGTGTAAAGGTAATAAAGGTAAATTTTACTGTATGTAAATGTAAAAGGATAATTTTACATTTATCTAGGTAATACATACATAATATAGTAATTTGTGATATTTTGATTAATATAACTTTATTCCAAGAAATTCCATTTGTGAAAAAAATTATTTTGGTTTAATTTTTTCATATTTTAACATTAGTATTAATATAGTTTATATTTTGATATTAATATTTTAATAAATCTAGTTGATAATTTGATAACTGTATTTCAATGCAACATTTTGTTCTTTGAACAAACACATATATACACACACACATACACACACACACACACACACACACACACCCTTTTTCTTTTTTGGGGGGTAGTGGATTTAAATTAGATGCTATAGTTGTATCAGTGAATTTCAGGACTTGAGGATGCAAGAGTATTTGGGAAATATGCTTTATAGTTTTAAGAACATGCCAAACTTATTACTTCTGTCACCATATCAATACAATTAAAAAATAAAATAAAATAGGCATACAAACAACTACCCCTTATTCATATTTAAATTCTAGGTATCACGATTTAGACTAATGCTGATTATTCTTTCTTGAGAGTTGAACTCCAGCACCTTTCTTGCTGATTATTATTTTTCTTCCAACAGTCAGCATTGTCCTTATGCTTTACAAACTGCAGTGAAGAAAGTGCATTCTACTAATAACAAGAAAGGACTTGGGTCACTGCACTTTTGTTTTGTTTTGCTTTTATGGGGAAAAAAAATAATAACTACTTTCTCTAACACAGGCTTATTTTAGGCCATCTGGCTCCATTACAGTCACAAAGGATTTGCATGTGCAGTGTAATATTTTGTGATCATTTAGAATTTGGGCCCTAAATGACTTTTTTCTCTATTTGAATTGTTTCTCTTGCCTGATTCCCTGATTCTATTTCTTAAATGTTAATTTGCATTAACCCTCAAAGATATTTATTAACCATGTCAACAGGCATCCAGTGGATTTTATAAAATGACCTCAAACTGATATTTGAGGTTAGTTCCAAATAGGTCAGACTGTTTTCTTCTGATTAGTTAAGAGTTCTATTTGATGAGGCGGTTTAAGACAAAAATATACAACAGCTTTGCAAATGATCAAAATATTGTTTTAATATTTGATTAAATCATACTCAATCTAATACAGTAAAGCCCTCCTTTTTCATTTCCTCTTTCCTCCTATACTCTGGTCAACCCTTTTCCAGATTTTGTGAGCACTACAGTGTAACATTTTTTTTTTTCTTCTTTAAGACCTAAGCCAGCAGTAATGGACTTTAAGCTGATAACCCGTCTTATCTTAAATTGTTGCTCTTTAATTCAGGATTTTCTCAAATCATTGCTAACCTACTACTTGAAAACCACAAATCCTCAACTAATTCCCTACACAGCAGATTATTGGGAAACTTAATCTGTTGTACCAAAGCAAAATTGCAACACTTAGAAAACTGAAACATTCAAACAGCTTTTGCCATCTCTCTTAACTGAAAGATTTTCTGTTCTTATCTGTTTGTTATTTTACACATGGTTATTCTAAAGGTATTATTTTTGAATCCATAATAAACATTTAGAAACTACATATTATCCATAAATTCAAAATAACCATGACAAGTTCTTTATTTAGGAAAAATAAAATCTTCAAATGATGAATAAGAATAATACATCTAGAATATGTCCCATAGATTTTAAAAACTAACAATGAAAAATGATTTTTAAAAATATTTTATCTTTATTATCTTCTTCTACACCACATTTCCATTTCCATTTCAGTGGAATAATTATTTTACAGAACTCAAGTCGTCTTTCCAGCTGAGGAAAGAGCCACAGACCCCTTACACAGTAGAGCAGGTGGCATTAGCAGTAGAATTCTCTGGTGATATATGTAGGAGGATAATTGCTAAATGATTCATTTAAATGTATGAATAGTTTGGATTTATTTTACCCCCAAAAGACATTTCTCCCACATGCTCACGTACTATCTTATTGGGATCAATAGTGAATTCTAGATTTTCAGTGACCATTGCTGAAAAACGTATATCTAATCTAATTCTGTGTCGAGTTAGTTAGATATGTTTAGGATGTTTGGAAACCGTATGACATTAAGGGAACTATGATTTTTTTCCTCATAAATCAGAAGGTTATGGCCTGAAAATAAGAAGTAAAAATAAACTCTAAAACAGCATAAGTGTACACACCTGTAATACTGTAATCTCTAATCCATAAACTCTTCAACTCCTACTGAGACTGTCAGTAAGGGTTTGTTTTGATCTGAACAGAGTGAAGAATGTTCAGCCGAACAAGCCCTATTCACTCAAAAACATTCTTTAACAAATCATTCTCTAAGTGCCTAACTTATCAATAATGTATGTTGTTATAATAACGATGTATAAATTACATCTTTCATTCATCACACTTCTCAATGTCACATTAACTCTGTCATTATTGTCAATCTTATATTAGTCTCATGCAGTTCTTTGCTCAGTAATTTAAAATTCAAATATAATGAAATCTCCCTTGATATGTACTCCAATAAGTAGGGAAAGCAAAATCAGCCCTCAGGGATAATAGAAGTGTTTCAATACAATTAATCTCAGATTTAATAATCCTGGTCTAAGTTACCATTTTATTTAAATAAAATTTTATGGGGAACCTATTTCTACTCTATTTCTAATAACTAAAGTAAACTGATATAAAAACTAATGTATAGGTTAAAAAAAGTGCCAGTAAGTAAAGAAAAATATTAAGCTCCCTGAGGTCAGAGAACGAGAGCTTCACATGTCTGAGAATCTCCCCCCACCTTTTTTTTTTGTAATATAGTGTGATTTATTGAATTTAGATTTCATCAATTAGGAATTGGTTATTGGTGAGGGGGTCTAAGCAAATGTTTGGTTTCTCTGTAATAAACCCTTTCTTCAGAAACAATGTATAATTGAAAAAGAAATGTTTAAAATACTTTAGGGATTAAACATTCTTTTTATTTTTATTGTATTTTAGATTCTGGGGTACATGTGCAGATCATGCAAGATTGTTGCATAGGTACATTGATGGCAAGGTGGTTTGTTGCCTCCATCCTCCCATCACCTACCCCTGACATTTCTCCCCACGTTATCCCTCCCCCTCACTCCCCCTAACTATCCCTCCTGTAGCCCCCCTGCAACAGACCCCAGTATGTGATGCTCCCCTCTTTGTGTCCAAGTGTTCAATACCCATCTATGAGCGAACATGCAGTATTTGATTTTCTGGGAATCTCCGTTAATTCATCTAATGATGTTATGAGCAGAGCAGAAGACTCAAAAGTTGACAGTTTTCTGACAGGCAAGGATACATTATTCTATGTTCTTTACAAAAAAAAAAAAAATTCCTCAACTCTTTGAATATTTTCTGTGAGATTTGTTTAATGCTTTTAAAAGAAAATTTTACATATTTGATAATGTATTCAATATGTTTTTTCTGTGAAGTTATGCTTAGGGGTCAGAATTTTATACATTCTTTCTTTTTTTTTTTTTTTTTTTGAGACGGAGTTTCACTCTTGTTACCCAGGCTGGGGTGCAATGACGCTATCTTGTCTCCGTGTTGAATTTATGATGTTTAAATCTTTTCAGTTGTTCTTATCAAGATAAAATATGTCCCTTAGAAAGAGGGTGCTATAAAAGGAAAGATGGAAGGAGAGAATGCTACATTAGAGGCTACAGGTAGGGATTTTAGTTCACACTTCAGACTAGATGAGGAATTTAGGATAAGGTTTGACCTCCATGATTCTCACCATCTACAGCTATGTCACGTGCACTAGTAGAGTTGTTTTGAGAATTAGATGAGAGAACGGATGTGAAAGACAGGCAAGAGACCCACACTATGTGTCTGACGTCAATTTAAAAACTGAGTAGCCCTTTCTTCTGTCTTCCACTACTGTGCCTTTCTTGAGAAACAAATTTTAATGCACAACAGAGCAAAATGCAAAATAAAATTGTTTGCATTCTGTTAAAATAAAAGAGTATAGAAATAATTTAATCAATAATTTGCTTTGCTTCAATTTATAAAATGCCATTTAATTAAACAGGGCTTTCATTTAGGTAAAATATTTCTTATGTAAAATCTAGTGTTGTAAGAATGGGATAAATCTAAACAACCAACATTTTCTATAAAATATTATTTAAAATAGATAATACAACATTTTTCAAACCTGTTTTTCCAGTTTCCATTAAACATCTCTAGAATGTTCACTATACCACTGCCTTGAGTCCTTACCAACTTTATATCATGCACTATACAAATGTAAGGAATTAATATATCTATGACAACAAAATACTGCAAGCAGTAAAAGGTTAGCAAAGGTCTTCCTCCCTATCTCTTATGAGGTTTCTAAGTGCTATTTTTTAGTATGTTATGAAAACTACACACACACACACACACACACACACACACAATTCTGCAAAAAAAAAAATACAAACTTTCTATCATTATTTACAAAGTTTGGGTTTATATTTCCTTTTGTTTTTAAATTACCTTTATGCTTGACAGTTGTTGTTAGAAAAACAGACTGTTGATGTGAACCTATTAGGGCTTTAATTTATAACTAATAAATTAATTTAATATTATGACAGTTATATTTGCCAAAGATAGACGTTGCTTTCCTCAATACATTCTTGACAGTATGGTCTGTTTTGGAAATCTAACTTTGCATTTTAAATTCTAAAGAATGAATATATGTATACATCACAAAGAAGTGTGTACATACAATGGCAAAAAAGCCCTACTATATTTATATTTTTAAAAATTTATTTGATTTGTTGTTGTTGTTGTTGAGACAGGGCTGAACCAGTTGGCCAGGCTGGCATCCAATGGCAGCATCTTGGCTCACTGCAGCCTCACCCTCCCAGGCTCAGGTGATTCTCCCACCTCAGCCTCCTGAGTAGCTGAGACTACAGGCATGTGCCACCATGCTCAGCTAATTTTTTGTATTTTTTAATAGAGACAACATCACGTTGGCCATGATGGCCTGAAAGTCCTATACTCAAGCAGTCCACCCGCCTCAGTCTCCCAAAGTGCTTGGATTACAGGAGAGAGCCACTGTGCCCAGCCCCTGCATATTGATTTTATTTTTCTTTGCTTCTTTCCTTGTTTTAGGATTTATATGTGATTTGGGAGGTAGTATTGTGTGTGTAGGTTTTCCCTTTGGTAGGAATCCTTAGATTCGAGTTGGTTAGATAGACAACTGGAAAAACTGATCCTTAGGTAGACAACTGACAAAACTGTATTAGAGGAATATATGAAGAGTTATTGGAAAGAATTAAAAATAATGTAACTGATACAGACTTAACTGACAGCAGACTTAACCAGATCTTATTTTTCTTTCTTTTATTCAACAAATCAAAAATTATTTCTTAAAAAAAAATTGAGAATGAAAAAGAAAATTGCATACCAGGTTTTGGGTCAGACACTGCTGAGGCAATTAGCGATACTATTGAATTCCTCCCTACACAGAGGTTACTATGTGATTTGGGAGAGAGACAAGCAAATAGGTTCTTACAACACAGTTTGAAAACGTCCTAGAGAGCAGCTTCCTATGTCATTACAATCCACAGAAAAAGCAGTTAATTCAAACCTGGGAGGTCAGCGAAGACTTTCTCAGAGTGTAGACATTTCAAGTGAAATGCATAGCAGTTGCATAGGAAAAGTGGCCAGTAGACAGAGACCAAGTTGCAGTATGTGTGGAATTTAGAACACAGTTTTACATAATACTCTAAAAGGTGATCTAAACTAGAGTCTTTTTCAGTGAACTACTGTAATTTTCAGAGACTAGAAGTCCAGCACTTTCCACACAAATTCATATTCATGAGTAGCTGATGGAAAGAGCCCTACATTAGAAGAAATGTATTTGATTTCAATAAATAAAAGGCATTAGAGAAACATCTGACATATTTCTTCAATCACATTTGGGTACAAAAGGACTCAGTACTTTCAAAGTGTCGAGCAGACAACAAAGTAGACTACAAAGTAGACAACAGTAAAGGGTTACATTTCCATATCGTTAACATTTTTTTTATTAAAAAGTCAACATTAATAATTCATATCTCAGAAAGCTTAGTATATTCTGAAAGGTCCACCAGGTTTGTGATGTGTTATATTCCTAATACAGAAAAACAAATAGCACATTCTTCATTTTAGAAAATGCATATGCTAAATATGATATTGAAATACATCACAAATATTTCTATAACAATTCAAGAATCCCTGCTATGTCAACACAATCCTGATATAAGCTAATCTCTACAAAATGATTGTAAACCTTGATTAAAAACTTTGCTATTTAAATATATTTTTCAAGCTTGGTCAATGTAAGCTTTAAAACAGCTACATTTATGACTGTTAACATTCTATTGCTTTGGTAGTTCACAAGAAATGCAATATTTAATGGTTCTGAAGAAAGTCTGAGTAACAAATTCTCAAATCTCAAATCACATTAGAAGGGAAAACTGATAGCATTTTAAACTAAATTAATTTTGCATGTTTCAATGGTATCAGCCAATTATGTAAGTACAAAGAAGTTAAAGACTAAGACCTCTGCCCAGAAAATAACAAAAAATAACAATAGCAGAAACAACGACAAAAAAAAGAATCTTGCTATATCCACTACTATTAAGCTTATCTCATCAAAATTCAGTCATATTTCTAGTACTACTTAGAAAGCAAAACAATTCGTTATTCTTTTTATTGTTTTTGAACCTCTGTGCTGTACCATCCCTATCTATCTATCTATCATCAATAATCTATCAGTCTATTTATCTACCTCTATTACCTATCATATTTATACCACTGAGTCTCTATACTTTCTAGATTTTCAAAGTTTCTCAGACATTTTTATCTTTTGTGACAATATCCTTAATAGTACCTTTAGCATCTTTTAATTTTTCTTAAATTCATCTCTATTCATATTTTATAGGATTTAGTCCCATGATTTTACTACCTAAAATACATGAGTATAATTCATAGATAAGCAATACCTTTTGTTAATCAAATGTTTTCTCTTATTCAACTGTCAATCTTACAATTTAATTCATTTTCTCCTTATGACTAGTTGTCTTAATTGTAAGGAACTACACCTAAACTTCCATAGGAAAATGTTCAGTAGAGACCACACACAGTATAACTGATTCATTTTACAAGTAAGGACACTGAGGTCTAGAACAAATAAAACTTGCCAAACAATCAGGATTCATCTAGTCCTATGTACAATTATGACTCAACTTATTTTCTCTTTATTCCTTTTCTCCCATTAACCCATTGATTTCATCAAAGTCCAACTGGAAGTTGTCAGAGTACTTCTCTAGGGAAATAGATGTAAGTATATAACAGCTACAATAGACACTAACTAAGACTCCCTGATATGGTTTGGCTTTGCGTCCTCACCTAAATCTCTTCTTGAATTGTAATCCTGACATGTCAGGGGAAGGACCAGGTGGGAGGTGGATTGGATCATGGGGGCAGTTTCCCCCATGCTGTTCTTGTGTTAGTGAGTGAGTTCTGGTGGTTTTATAAGAGGCTCTTCCCTTTTCACTTCCTACACATGCTCTCTCTTGCCTGTCACCATGTAAGAGGTGCCTGCTTTCCCTTCTGCCTTGATTGTAAGTTTCCCGAGGCCTCCCCAGCCATGTGGAACTGTGAGGCAATTAAAATTCTTTTGTTTATAAATTACCCAGTCTTGTGTAGGTCTTTATAGCAGTGTGAAAATAGACTATAAATTCCCCAAACCCATTTCCTTTCCTCCTGTGCACAAAACTAGACTGCATTTCCCAGGCTCCCTTGAAGTTAGGTATAGTTATGTGACTGAATTTTGGCCAGTGAGAATTGATAGAGTAATGTGTGCCACTTCCACCTTGATTCATAAAAGCCTTGTAGGAGTGATCTTCATTTTCCTTACCCATTCATTCACTGAATGGAGAAGACCCATAGTTCTTGCTCTGAAGCAGAGGTACAAATGAAGGAAGCCTGGGTCTCTGACTACAATATAGAGCCCTCCCAAACCTGGAAAACACATGTTGGACTGCAAGAAATAGCATTTTAACTGTGTTAATCACGACTGATTTAGGAATTGTTTGTTACAACAAGTAGTATACTTGACTAATAAACTTGGTATTACACACATATTATTTCACAATTTTACCCATGGTATTTTCAGGATAGGGTATTATCAGAAATTTCACTGACATTTTCATTAATACAAATGCTATCTTTACTGAAACATAATGAATATTCTAGTGGTAATGGGTAACAAGAATTTGAAATTATATTTAATATATATTAGATTTCAGTAATCAAATTTTATAATTTAGGAAGTCATGATTTGATTCTGTCTCTTCCTTATTTAGTTTAACCAAATAATAATACTTAAAATATCATGACAGTGATGATTAATTTCAATTATTAAATTTAAAATAAATATTAATTTTAAAATTTTATGATTCATATTTTCTTTGTTAAAGAAGTAACTCAGGATTTCTTCATGAATTATCTATATATGTAGCATATTATGTTTTTATTTTTTAACCATTTCACAAAACAGTAGAGGATGGTCATTCTTGTCTTATAAATTATTACTTGGATTTATGATATTAAGTGTATTAGGAATTAGAAATTCATTTATTGACATGCATACGAAATATATAAGTGACTCTGTGTATCACTGAGAAAAATGAACAATTATTTTTAAAAGATATTCTTTTTTCTTCCACAATAAGAATAGCCATCTAAATATCCTAGAGTCAGCCTAGCTTTGAGTAGCAGTTTGTGAGCATCCACAAGATGGATAAGGCCTGAATATTCTGCTTTAAGCTATATTTGGTTTTGTTTGATGACAGAAAATGTTATATTATCAAAATACTGTGGAATACTTGGATATGGTTTGATTGATGGGAAGTGCAGGGTAATGATAATCCATGTTTATCCTTGAACAGCTTGTAAAAGCACGTAATAGGTCTGGTGTGGTGGCTCATGCCTGTATTCTCAGCACTTTTAGAGGCTGAGTGGGTGGATCACCTGAGGTCTGGAATTCGAGACCAGCCTGGCCAACAGGATGAAACCCCATCTCTACTAAAAATATAAAAATTTGCTGGGCATG
>NW_016107355.1:3273732-3373931 GCF_001604975.1 Cebus imitator | reverse complement strand
AGTACAGCTCGTTGAAACACATGATAGAAACATGTGAGTTAAACAGCCAAAGAATACAGGCCATCTTTATCCACCCTCCTATAAAAATTTTTCTCTAATAAACATTTTATGTTTTATACTGCTTCTCTCCTTGAACCATAACATGTATTTATAAGAAGGAATATAAAACTTGAGTGATTTCCATTTTAATTAATGTTATAATATTTTGTAATATAACGTGATTTTGAAAAACACTAGAAGATCAGAAAATCAGTGCCAATAATGCAGACATTGGGAGGAGATTCCATCTGTCTGATATGGTTCTGAATCATGTAAGATTTACAAAATTAGCACATCTATATTTTTATTCCTCTTTTCTATCTGTGTCAGTGAATGTAAATGAATCGGCCTATATAATGTCTTTAAAATCAGTTTCAATAAACTGCAATAGGTATAAAAGGAAGGAAGTTCATATGCCACAATTTTCTTGGTTGGCACCTAATGGCTATACATGATTAAATGTTGGGTTGATGGAACACTGAATTTTAGATGCAGGATGATATCAAATTATACATGTTAAATTAATACAAATCCAAATTTGGATGTACAATAGTGTAATTTCATTTTCTCTATTAATTATAGTGTAAAACAAAACATCTTAAAAATAATGGATCTATTCTAATATCTTTAGTGTTATATTATGTAAAATGAGGAAAAATATGTGGAAATACTTTGGATCCAGTAAAAATATTTAAAAAATTCAGTTAATGAAAACCATAAGAAAACCCTTGTTTTAAAAAAGTGTTCCTATTCACCTTCTGTATCCCTCTGTCTCTTTCTACCCATGTGGCTTTTTCGATTGAATGTTAAAATTATATTCTGTCTCTAACCCAAAAGCAACTAGTTTCAAATAAAGGCATTGATATTACTGAGTTCATAGAAAAATTCTCCCTGATTTCTTTTCCCTAGAACCCTATGTTACTGTCAGTCAAGAATTCTGTAGTTCCCTAATTCTTTTAATCAATTTGATTTTATCTTCATTAACTATTATCACATTATTATTTATATTTCCAGTTGTCAACTATGTATCTTGCTGCTTCTAAAGTATTTATTTTTCCCTATTTTGATCCTTATTTGTCACATTTGGTTAAAGGTCTCCTGTTTTAACTTACCCATTGTTTCTTCATGTCATTCCTGAGAATTTACTCCTTATGTTAAAATTTTATTTTCTTACTTTTCTTTTGTTCTATTTCATACCCAGAATAGTATCAGAAGAAAGCTCTGTCCTTTGTTCTCCTTTAAGACAAATGTTACTCTATTTGCCGGACTATTTGGACAGTCAGAAAGACAATTTAGTTGGCTAGAAGCATAGTCTGGTAGAATAAACAAAGATGGTTTAAACATCTGGTTTCAAATATACATTGCATTAGATACCAGCTGGTGTTCTTATCTAATTTGAATAAAATAATGTCTCATAAGTAAAATGTGAATATTAATACTTAGTCTATTACAATGTTTTGAATTTTAGGCTGAATCACATTTACTAGTGTAAAGTTAGGAATCAGTAACTAATAAATGTAGTATTATTTACTTTGGGGAAAATTTTGAAACAAATATTTCATCTCTATACCAGTCATAACTATAATTGAATTAGCAGCACTTTAAGATTGCATAGTACACCTATGTTACACACTTTATCCAGTTTGGAATCTCATTATGTCCAACTTTGTTTTTTGTTTTTTGTTTTGAGATGGAGTTTCACTCTTATTGCCCAGAAGGGAGTGCAATGGGGTGATCTAGGCTCACTGCAACCTCCACCTTCCGGGTTCAAGCAATTCTCCTCCCTCAGCCTCCTGAGTAGCTGGGGTTACAGGCATGTGCCACCATGCCTGGCTATTTTTTTTTAATTTTTAGTAAAGATGGGGTTTCTCCATGTTGGTCAGGCTGGTCTCAAACTCCCTACCACCTGCCTCAACCTTCCAAAGTGCTGGGATTACAGGTGTGAGCCAACGCGCCCAACCTTATGTCCAACTTTTAAGCATCACTTTACGTAATGTTAGAGAAAGATGAATGAGATGGTCTGGACTATTACAGACCTTTTAATGCTCATCAAGAAGAAAATAGAGATGTGGCTCTTCTCCTTTTGTTCTCTGGACCTCCTACTCATTTTCTTCACAACTATTGAGGCTTGCACCAGTCTCTCTCTTCAAAATAAGTTTTTGCCATCATAGAAGTCCATATGAATGACTGGCTTTGACAGTTTTCCTTCAATTTTTTTACTCTCATATACAAAAAGTTTCATTTCCAATTAATGTTAGCTATCCATGTTTATGCATGCATCTAGAATATTTTCCTGATGTTGTACTTGTTTCAAACATCTTACAATATAGTATTCTCGCATATAAATCATCTCATCATTTGAACAACTACCAGCTTTAACAATCAATAACTTTCTTTTTTCTACTAACTTTTCAACTTAAACCTGCTTTTTCACTGGCTTCTCTTCTTAGTGACAGTCCCACATAACCCAAATGCTTATTTTGTTACTTAAGGTTAAATTGCTTTATCTATTAAAATAATTTAAGATGAAGTCATTTTTACTAAATACACTATATTTCTACTAGTTGTAGTTTCAATAAAACAGAAGAAGTTAATTTTATATTTTATAATTCTTCTCAGTTCACACTCACTGTTTTACGAATACCACCAAATGTCTTTGCCAAAGACATTTTGATACCAACTTTCTCTAAATGTGTAAACCTTGTAGAAGTCTATAGGTTCAAATATATGCAGACCGTATCTCTGTAAATATTCTTCACAGGTTTTCAAATCTGAAGAATTAACCCCAAATTAACTCAAAGTATTCCATAAAAATTCAATAATTTCCACATCATGCTTTAATCTGATTTATTAATTTTTACAAATATAAAATATCATTAATTATATATAATATATTAAAATACCTCTAAGTGTTGTTATTTTAATTCATAGTTAAAGAATATAGCAAGTGAATATTCTTCAGGTTCTCTTTTCAAAGAAATGTCAGAAATTGAATAATATTTTATACATTATTCCATGCTTTCTTTAAGTATTATTTGAATAGTGACATGCACATTTCAAAAATGTTTGCCATAATGTTGTATTCTCTTAGTTTATATGTTCCTATCTTCTTCTTGCAATAAAGGAAAAATGCTATTTTTAGAATGACACATGTGAGTGTTCTCCCACCATAGCTAAAATTTCTGTTTTAACACTTAGTCATACAGTAAAAAAGATGGATGTATTCCCTGTGCAGCCATTCACCATCTGGTTAAGCAAATATACTTAAAGATACTTCTGCTTTTGTGATCAAGTGACAACAGATCTAAGAGCAGACAGAGCTTGGACTCTAAAATGATGATTGTACAGCTGTAGTTGGCATCATTAGGGACCAATAAAAACTTTATGTTCCATTTGGATGGCAAGGACCTTTATCAAAAAAAGCTCAAATGACTAAATAACAAAGAAATGATCCATTTAGCAGTTGTTTTAAATTTAAGACAGATAATGGAACTTCAAAGTCATAATTAGCTTTTAACACTAGAAAGATTGTTCTCACATTCTATATTCCATTCTAATATTTTAAACTTGTCATCTTATCATAATTCTTTGATTGTGGTTTTCTCCATTTTTCTAATGTTATCATCAATATAAACTAAAGCCATCACATTATTCTTAACAGCTACATCACTGAGATGATCAGACTGTTTCATACTATTACCAATCAAACAGAACAATAGAAAAAAAAAATCACTAAATGTCATTTGCCTAGGAAAAATAAGCAGTCATACTCTTTTGTTTTCTCATCAGGTAATTCAAAATGGTTTTTGAACATTGGATATTTATTGCAGTCTCTGTTAATAGGGTAATTCCTAAATAGCTGTATAAGGTCTATTAAAACAGAACAAATGAGCACAGCACATTGCTGACTGGTTTGCGGTATCAGCAGTAAGCCCTTAAAAATCACCCTTAAGAATTTTCAGTGCTCTAAATTGACATCAGCAGTTTTTATCAACTGACTTTTTTTTCTTTCCCTAAAGATTCAACAATCCTGGTGCCTAGATATTTTCATCGCTTTTCAGACTGGCAAGTAAAACAAAGTTTTTACTCCTGCAAACTTTATTGTCAGAATTTCCAAAGGAATTCCTGAAGACCTGGAATTTTGCCCATTGTAGAAACATAGGTATGATTTTTATCAAATTTCTATAGGTTGTTTTAAAAAATGATCGAAGTTGGGGGCTGGTATACAGTTCTCATTTTAGACTTTTAAATGTAACGAGTACTGTCATTCATCTAATCTAATATTATGTCCATTGATGAGGAAATATAAGTCTTAGTTGAGTGTTTGGATGAAGTCACACAGTAAGAGGTGGAGCATGGGTTAATGTCAGGCCTCTCTGACTCCAGAGTTTCATTCCCGTTCTGTTACATGATAATGATATTAGTCATTATCATCAGAAAAGTAAAGACAAATGGCATTAGTCATTGTCATCAGAAAAGCAAAGACAAAATTTGCAAGTTCAATACTACATAATTTTTCTTAGTTCATTCTCACATAACCTACAGTATCACCACCAATGCCCAATTCTGTGTAGGATTTGAAAAACTAAAGGCAGAACAAACAAACAAAAACCCTCTGTTGGTCATTTCTGTGGGTCAAACGGTCAAAAAATATATACAGGTGTTTATATATATATATATATATATATACATATGTGTATATATATATATATATATATAAACACCTGTATATATTTTTTGACCGTTTGACCCACAGAAATGACCAACAGAGGGTTTTTGTTTGTTTGTTCTGCTTTTAGTTTTTCAAATCCTACACAGAATTGGGCATTGGTGGTGATACTGTAGGTTATGTGAGCATGAACTAAGAAAAATTATGTAGTATTGAACTACATATATATATATATATATATATATGTAGTATATATATATATATATATATATATATATATATATATATATATATGGAGTCTTGCTTTTATTGCCCAGGCTGGAGGTCAGTGGCACCATCTTGGCTAACTGCAATGTTCGCCTCCCAGGTTCAAGAGATTCTCCGGCCTCAGCCGCTCTGGGATTACAGGCATGTGCGACGATGCCCAGGTAATTTTTGTTATTTTTAGTAGAGACAAGATTTCTCCATGTTGTCCAGGGAGGCTGGTCTCAAACTCCTAACTTCAAGTGATCCACCAGCCTTGGCCTCTCAAAGTGCTGGGATTACAGGTGTGAACCACCATGGCCGGCCCATTCAAAATGCTTTATGTAGACACATATACACATGCTGTTTGATGCATATTTCAATCAGATCCCATATTGCACATGAAGCTTCTATAAGACAGGAAATTATTTTCTTCAAGAATGGGCACATAGGGCCGGGCGTGGTGGCTCACGCCTGTAATCCAAGCACTTTGGAGGCCAAGGCGGGTGGCTCACCTGAGATCGGGAGTTCAAGACCAGCTTTACCAATATGGTGAAACCCAGTCTTAAAATAAATAAATAAATAATTAACAAAAAAAAAAGAATGGGCACATTACTTTGTAAAACTCTCTCAGCTATATTATATTTGTCAAAAGCAAATCAACGCTTTGAAAAATCAATCATAATAAGAGCTAACATACGTAGGCTACTTATTATGTCACAGGTACTGTGCTTTGGTAGTTACATTCTTTAGAACCTTCAATCAACACAACAACCTTGTGGGGTAGGTATTGTTCTTATCCATTTTCTAGATAAGGAAATTCAGAACTCATGTTTGGGTAACTTGCCCAAGGTCTCACAGCTAATAAGCAGCAGGAGCACAATAGCCAGATTTCAACTGACTCTAGTGCCCTTGTTTTAACCACTTAATTATACTGGTTTCCATTATTATATTTTCAAATAATATGAGAAATGCCCTTTCTTTTGTATAAATAAAAAGTAATCTATTTTGACAGTTATTTCTACCTTACAGAAAACATTAGTTTAAAAAATGCAAATGGGCTTTTAATCAAAACCACTTTTTAAACCATATTTAGGATTCACACTTAACTGCAAGACTTGCCATACTGTTAGTAAATAGCAGGAACAAATACTGAGGCCAGTGTTCTGATTTGAAGCCCAGAGCTATTTCGATAGGAGAAAAAATAAAGCTGACATGATACTCAGATTTTTTGTAGTTAGGTTCGGAGTTTTTGGAATTGTTTGCTATGGCCCTATCCACAGCAGTTGTAGTTGTGATGCTATGAATGATATGTCATGGCAGAAATAGCAGAGCAAAAAGTGGAAAATAAAATATTAATGTCATTGATTATAACTTATTTCAGAGTACATTTAACTCTGCCAACCACTGTGATAAAAAACATTTATACATGTGGCATCTAATCCTCACAAAAGACTGTTAGGATTGTTTTTTGCATATTACAATGAATTTTTGCATGTGTTAGTGAGTGACCAGAGGACTACTGGTTTCTAGGTGGCAGTGGTAGGATTCAAAATTAGTATTCAGGACTCCAGAGCTTACACTTTCTGTTTTACCACAGACAAAAATATAGGAAAGCATATCCACTGATATAATTCCAATATTATTTCCAGTTAGAAATCTGATGATACTGGGCTTTACCCAAGTCATAGGACAAAAAAGTAAGTTTCTTCTTCCACCAGCGTGATCATGGAAATAGATGTTTGCTACGTGGAATAAGTATATGACTAGGTAATTAACCTATCAAATATCAGTTTAGCCTACATATTTTTGATACGTTGACATTACTCCTGAATTCTATAATGTTTCTAAACTCTCAGAACAACTGCCAATAACTACATAAACATTTATTGTACCTTCATTGTTTTGCTATCTGAAGTATCTCATTCCTTAATTAATGGTAAAAATGGTGTATTACATGTAAAATGAAACACATGAATTAGCTGTTCTGCACATGAATATGGCTGAATGTTTGTGATTTCTTATGCTTTGAATTAATTGTCTTATTTCCAGAAATGATCATGCTACCCTTGCTTATCAGGTCCTACTTTCTTTAATTTACCTACATCAATATATTAATACTTTAGATGAAAAATTTAATTTTAATGCTAGAGAGATGTCCCCCCTCTTCCACACACACACACACACACACACACACACACACACGCACACACACACCTACACTAGTTAGTATTAAAGCAGCCTAATGGAACTGAGACAAGTTCATGTCTTCATTTTGTTTTATATTAAGAGTTAGTTTGTGTTTGTCCATAAATAGCAATGATTATAATATATAAGATACAGTATACATCTATAAGTGCTGGAGCTATGGAAGCTGATAACATAGGAAATCTTTAATATCTTAAACCTGTGAAGAACAATTAGATTTTTTTATAGTAAGGTAATCAGACATTTACATAATTACACAGGAAAAATCCTTATAAAAATCCGAAAGATGGTGTTTCTAGTCTGTTAAGACTTGTGAAAAATGCATCATTTTATTTTGTATATTTATTTTCTACATTTTTTTTTTTTTGAGACGGATTCTTTCTCTGTCGCCAGGCTGGAGTGCAGTGGCACAATCCCGGCTCACTGTGGTCTCTACCTCCCAGGTTCAAGCCATTCTTCTGCCTCAGCCTCCCAAGTAGCTGAGACTACAGGTGCATGCCACCACACCCAGTTAATTTTTGTATTTTTAGTAGAGACTGGGTTTCACCATCTTGACCAGGATGGTCTCAATCTCCTGACCTTGTGATCCGACCACCTCGGCCTCCCAAAGTGCTGGGATTGCAGGCATGAGCCACCACGCCTATCCATATTCTGCATTTTTAATTCCTTTTTGAAAGCATAGATAAATTCACAAACCTATTTACCTTACACAGTCTAAAATGTAGAGTTTTCTTTCCTTGGGTGATTAAAAATCCCATTGACATAAATGATAAACAAGGCTCTTACAAAATAAAAAATATATAATATTAGATATTTTTAAAATGAAAAAGAAACAATATTCAGAGTTAAACTAGATCATACTATTCATGAAATCAAAATATTATTAAAAATAAATTATATATTTTATTTGATTTAATTTACATATTTATAATAGTTTATTAGAGGAATACTAAGTGATTTATGTATTCTAATGGTACATATATTTTTGAAAGTAGTTCATCACTGTTTTTATATCTATCTCTTAGGTTACTAAAATTCCTGAGTTCTTTGTGATATGATATCATCTACAACTTGTTATATTTTTAAAAAGAGGAGTTTTTTGTGTGATAGAATTTATTTCCTATAATAACATTTTATATAAAAATATGAGCAGATAATTCAGAGAGTTTTATATACATACAAAATTCCAGTTTCCCCTTTTATTAACATCTTGAATTAATGTGGTAAATTTGTTATAAGTAGTGAGCTGATAATGGCACATTATTAACTGAAGTCTGTAGTTCATGTTAAGGTCCATTCTTTGTGTGCATTTAGTCTTATGGATTTTTATAAATGTACAGTGTGATATATACACCATAACAGTATCACACAGAATAGTTTCAGTTCCCTAACACTACCCTATGTTTCAGCTGTTCATTCATTCGCTTACCTAAAAGATTGAGACCCACTGATCTCCTTACTGTCTCAATACTTTTGCCTTTTCTAAAATGTCATATAATTGGAATCAGTCTGTAGTCTTTTCAGGATGGCATATTTCACTTACCAATATGCATTTAAGGTCTCTCTATGCCTATTTGTGAGTTGACAGCTCATTTATTTTTATTGTTTATTGTTTATTATTTTGTTGTTTATTATTTTATTGTTTATTATTGTTTATTACTCATTTATTTTTATTATTTATTGTTTGTTATTTACTTATTTTTACATATCATATATTTATTTGTTTTATGAATATTATATTAATATAAAAATAAGGTTAAATACAGTTAATATGCTATATATTTATGTGTATATTATAAATATATTTAAAAATTAATTTCTTAGTATAGTTATATTTTATTTGAACATTCATATTGTTCATGTATGTATTTATAAAAAGAATATATCACTGTTTATTTACCCATTCACATATGGAGAAACATCTTGGTAGCTTCCAATTTAGGATAAATATGAATAAAACTGCTATTAACATTTGAGATTTTTTCTTTGTGCACATAAATTTTCAATTCAATTGTGTGAAACCTGGAATGTAAGATGATACAGCAAGATTATGCTTAACTTCATAAGAAAGTGCAAAACTGTTGTGTCCTCACCAGCACTTGGTTGTTTAGTATTATTATTATTATTATTATTATTTTAGCCATTCTACTAGGTGTGTTTTGGTATTTTGTTGTCGTTTATATATTTGCAATTTCCTAATGAAAAATTTTCAGTGTCTTTCATACATGTATTGGGCATCTGTGCATATTCTTTAGTGAGATGCTCATCACTACTCTGTCTCTATCTCCCCCCTGCAAGTAAGAGCACTATAGTTTTCTTTCAGGAAGACGCTTCTCCCTCATACTATATCCTCTTGAATACAGCAACTCTGTCATCAATATTTGAAGGAGATCTGTGATGGGGCTGTGGGGTCAGTGGGCAAATAAATAAGAATGGACCTGCTACCCAGCTGTGGCAACCATGGGACTCTAATCAGAATTTGTGTGAAAAAAAAGAAGTTTTTCCAGCAGACAGAGACATGAAAAAAAAATCAGCCACAGATGCTGTGGGTACATGAGAAAAATATTATCCTGATGGCAGAGCTGATGCGGAGGAGAAACAAAGAAAATAAGGAGGAAAGTGGACAGAGGACACATTCATAGGCTATTACATAGGCCCCAGTGCCCCGCTGTACTCTCCCCTTGTCATTTTAATTATACGCACCAGTAACTCTCCTACTCTTTGTTTAATTCAACCTATTGGACTTTATGTCACCTACAATCTCAAATCTGCTGACTAATACATTTACACACAAGTGCCATCAAAAGGCCTCCCGTTCTTCCACCAGTCTTAGTGACCTTCCTGATAGCTGCTCTATTCCTATTCAACAGTATATAAAGCTAGTGCTTATTTACTGACTACCTACTATGTGTCAGATACTGTTTAGGATCTGAGAATATAGTGATGAAAAATCAAATAATGACCCTGATCTCCTGAAATGCCATTTTGGGGGGGAGGGAGACAGAGAAAAACAGACAATATATGTTGACAAGTAGGTAAATCAAAGACAAAGTGAACTCCTTCAAGGGCAGCCAGAGGTTTGGGAAGAAAACACCAAAGCAAACTGCACCTAGCAGGTTGTATTTAGTGAACATGTAACCAGCAGTACCTCCAAACTTCTGAGCCCATGAGTGGAAAACTGAGGGTGTAGAGTGAACCTAGAAAATCTTAGCTTTGGCCCAGCATGTTAGTTCACTCCTGTAACACCAGCATTTTGGGAGTCCAAGGTGGCTAGCTCACCTGATGTCCGGAGTTTGAGACTAGCCTGGTCAACATGGCAAAACCGTTTCTGCTAAAAACACAAAAATTAGCCCGGCATGGTAGTGGGCAACTATAGTGCTGAGGGACCTCTGTTCCCCAGTCCACTACTCCAGGGGAGTAGTTTCAAAGACAGGATTTTCCCAGCTCCACCCTCCGTCCGGGAACCAGAGGAGTTTCAAATGTAAAGTTCTTTGTTTGGGTTTTCTGCGCACGGAATAGGTAGAGAAAGCCAGGTGAGGCTCCTTTGTCCCAAAAATCCCCGGAAAGCCCTGGGAGGAGGAGGCTCTGTAACTCAGAGTTGGGGACCAAGCAGCCAATGCGGTGTCAGAGTCAAAGATCAATCACTCCACAGGAAGTTTGAAAGAACTCCTCTTATTGGATGAGAACACGAAGGAGGCGGCAATAACTCAATGTTTAAAACTCTAGCTGCTCCTACCAATAGGAATTCCTCCTCTGGGTCCCCTCCCACAACAGCCTGGGAACTCTTTCTTTCTCTCTCTCTGTCTGGTATAATCGCTTTTCCACAAAACTCTTTGGGTCCACGATATTTATTCAAATGGCAAACTCACTGCGCCTCTGGGACCCCTTTCCCCATTCTTCGGGTTAGCAAGTCCAAGGACCTCTTCGGAACTGGGAGCTGAGTATGCTGCCCCTTTACAGTACCAGCTACATGGAAGACTGAGTCAAGAGAATGCCTTGAACTGGGAGGCAGAGGTTGCAGTGAGCCATGATCACACCATTGCATGCCAGCCTGGGTGACAGAGCGAGTCTCTGTCTCAGAAAAAAAATAAAAGAAAAAGAAAAAAAGAAAATGAAAGAAAAGAAATCCATAGCTGTACGACTATGTAACGCTAGAGACAAAAGACACCATCGAAACAGAAAAACTAATACAGTGAATGAAGCATAAAGAGCAGCAGGAACGACAAAGAAAGTGGCTAGTAATTCGTGTTCTCAGCAATAAGAGAAGCATGTTAATAAGAATGGCAGATATGGAAGGCCGAGGTGGATGGATCAACTGAGATGAAGAGTTTGAGACCAGCCTGACCAATGTGATGAAACCACATCTTTCTAAAAATACAAACATTAGTCAGGCCTGGTGGTGCATGCCTGTAATCCCAGCTACTCAGGAGGCTGAGGCAGGAGAATCACCTGAACCCAGGAGGCGGAAGTTGTAGTGAACCCAGTTCATGATTATGTCATTTCAACTGCACTCCAGGCTGGGCAACATAGCAAGATTCTATCTCAAGAAGAAGAAAAAAAAAAAAAATGGCAGACATTAAGTCATTGCCGAGATGCCTGAGTATACCTTGAAACATGAGAAGATTAAGACACGTCAAAACAGTAGAATTGTGGCACCTGTTTGGTTATACTAGGTTAGAAAATACTTACCAACTCTTTATTGTAGAGAGATTATTACAATAGTAAAACTTGTTTAATAATGTGTTTGTATCAGTACTATTTAACTTTTTTCTCTTTATTATTTTTTTATTTACACTATCCACCTGGAGATACTATTTAACTCTTCAGTAAACTCATTTATTTTCAAACTGTGACTGTTTTTCTAAACCACCCTTATAGTCATATTTTAAGACATTTTAATAGACTTTTAAACATTTGTTTTTTCATTCATTCATCATCCCATTTTTACTGAGCTGCTACTGCATTTCTAGATGCTGAGCTATAGCAACAATGTCCTTGCCGTGTCTGAATTTACACTTTAATGGGACCAAAAAAACAAAAAAACAAAAAACAAAAACAAACCCAAAGACATAAATTACTAGTAACATTTTTGGTAAGAATTTTGAAGGAACATGTAGAAAAGTATTTTAAATAGGGTAGCCTAGGAACAGGAGACATTTGAGTACTGAATGAAGTGAGAAAATGAACCATCTACGGACAGCAAATAGGGCCTCAGGTAGGAGTGAGGGTGTTTTACTACTGATGTAAAGGAAGATGAGCTGATTTGTATCATGCAGATAGAGTGAGCACATGGGGGAGCGATAAGAGAGTGATCTAAAATATACATATGGCCAAATCACATGAAACCTTCTAAGCTGTGATTAACAAAATGAATTTTGCTGTAGGTATTAAAATTTACTTTTGGTGTTTTGAGAAGTAGAGTAACATAATTGTGTATGTCTTTTATAAATAGTATTCAAATCCTTGCAGTATTTGTGTAGTTAGAAAAAAAAAAAGGGTAAGACTATTTATAAAAATTAAAGCCAAATAAAGATTAATATGCATGTAGAACATTTTAGATTTCATCTTTTTCTTTAGTTTCTTCACCTGGATATCTTTTGTTACATGTGTTCTGATATTTTATTATTCCTGCTTTCTTAAAATACTTACCAACTTTATATTATAAATTACCTATAATGATACTTTGCCTAGTTTTGAATTACTTTAATGAAGACTGTACCTACCCAAAAGGCAGTTTTTAAAATAAGTTTAATGTGGAAATTTATATCTAATCTATCAAATAAGCATTTATTTATGTTAATTCACTAAGTTGAAAATAGAGAATCCCACTGATATGATTTTAAGTAATAATCAGCCTTATCCAAACCATCTTCCTTTTTCTGCTATAGTAGTGAAGAGAGGTGTTTAGTTTTGTAAAATACGTAATGTTTTACATTATCAGTCAAGGGAATAAGCACACATTTAATAATAAAAGAAATAGGGCTAACCTTGAATTAATCAGTGATTCTCCTTTTTAAAAATTCGTCATTGAATGCGTGTCTTGTTAAAGTGAGAATGAATGGATTAAAACATAATATCTTTCTTTTTAAAAATAATTTCCAAAATAAAAACTTTTGTGGGTGTACTTAATTCTCGCCTACCCTCATATCTACTATCTTACATTGCTAACTCGTCCACCAATATTAAGATTTTGGTAACTGCTTTTCGATGTTTGAATGGTAAGGTCTAATTAATCAGCACAGCAAGTCTGCTCTTACTAGGGAGAGAGTTGAAGGCAGATTGTGTTAAACATCCTTTCAAGACTTTTAAAATGGTATCTCTTTAGTAGGCGCTATCCCTACAGGATGTCAAATTCTAGGCTTTACCATTTTTTCATGCCATTCATTCATTTTTTTTTAAGCTAGGTTACTAAGTTCTTTATAAATCAGTCTCTTTATTTTATGTGCCATCTCTTTTAGCACATTTTAAAAGACGAAATCGATGTGACCATCCCTGTCACCAAGTGTTCTATTCAAATATAGTTTTTATTTATTTCTGGCACAAAAAAACACTTTAAAAATCTTCTTTTTTTAGTTCCTGTCAAACACTACTATACTTCTCTCCTATGAAATTTTAAAAAAAGAAACACTTTTTAAATTTATTTCTTCAAGTATTACTGCATGAAACTACCTCTTGATTTTCTTCTCTACCCCTGCTCCAAATTAAGTATAGTTTAATGAAATTTCTTTATTACAATTATACTGGAATTTCAGTAAATACTTTTAAACAATTACAGTCTTACAAGATAAATTTTATGTATAAAACCCTAGACTTTGTTAAAAAAAAATTCCTAAAAATTCCAGACAACTTGACTATAGGAGTTCCATCAGATTTTCCCCCAAATCAAACATACATAGGATTTTTTTTTGAGGCCTATGGAGAATTTTTTGGTATTTAGTTATAGACATTAAACCCCTTGGAGGGATATTATATGGATTTTCTGAAGTACATTTGGAGGTTTTTTTTTTTTTTCTTTCTTTTTCTCTCTCTCTCAAAGCATAAGATGCCTAGAACAATTATAACTGAAAGGCAAAGATCTAATGTCGTTGGCCACACTTATTGTGTTCCTCTGGGGCTCCTAATAATTTTTCAAGTCTTCAGTCCTTGTTTCAATTATATAACTGTAGCAGAAAGTGAAAGCCAAACTTATAAAAGTGACAAAAACTGCGCTACTAGAAAAAATCAAGCCAATCTGTTGAGAAAATATTAAGAAAAAGAAAAATATCCTTGAATATCCTAAAATGCATCACAATAGTCATATACAGAGAAAAATCTTTTATTTTTTTCTTATGGACTCAAATTCTAAAACTTTAAAGAATAGTTTTTCTCATAATTCTCAGATTTAATAATGTAGAGATTCACAAGGCAAAAAAAAATCTCATGGATTCTAGCACTATTAAGGTCACAGGGCTTGGCATTTTAAATATAAATATTAGCATGAAATTTCAGATACAAAACATGCACGTGATTATTTTATAACTTGAAACAGCTAAGGAGTCAAGAGGATAATTTCTTTTTTTTTTTTTTTTTTTTTTTTTTTTTTTGAGAAGGAGTTTCACTCATGTTACCCAGGCTGGAGTGCAATGGCGCGATCTCGGCTCACCGCAACCTCCGCCTTCTGGGTTCAGGCAATTCTCCTGCCTCAGCCTCCTGAGTAGCTGGGATTATAGGCACGCACCACCATGCCCAGCTAATTTTTTGTATTTTTAGTAGAGACGGGGTTTCACCATGTTGACCAGGATAGTCTCGATCTCTTGACCTCGTGATCCACCCGCCTCGGCCTCCCAAAGTGCTGGGATTACAGGCTTGAGCCACCGCGCCCAGCCAAGAGGATAATTTCTTAAAATGATTCCTAATTTCACTTATTCAACTGTTTTAGGAGTTTGTAATTCGAAGTGGAATGTTCTATTGTCTCAAAATCCAATTCAATATTGATTAGTGCTAAGAACTAATATTTAAATTATTTTATTAATTTATTTTTTTCAGAATAAGAAAATATACAATTGAAATTTATTCCAAGTAATTTCTGAAATTTATACACTGGTAGTATTCAACTTCCATGAAAATTATTTATGTATTTTTAAAGACATATGCAGCGGAACTCAGATTATAAAATATATTTACATTTTTAGAAAATAAAAACAGAAAAAATCACAATAAACCTACCAAATAAGTACACATGTTTACTTAGTAAAGAAAAAATATTAAAATTAATAATGATTTGTATATTAACACCAATATAAATGTGCCTTTTCATTTAATTTGTTATTTAATATTAAAATCATTGATTCCTCTGCCAGTCAAGTATGAAGACATATCAGTGTAACATGAAAGCCAGGCTTTTAAAAAAGCCATTGGTCTTTTGTTATAATATTTGGGAAAATAAAACTTAATCACATTACTATAAATGCTAAAGTTTCATCTAAATCTGTGTATGTGTGTATTTCTATTTTTAAATGTATATTTTCAAATTACCTAAATCTTGCCTAATATAATGAATGTATTATTACACACCTATCATATAAATGGGCAGTTGGAAGATATTACGCTTCAACAAACATAATATATAAAAAATTGTTTTATACTAAAGTAAATTAGGAAAAATTATCATTTGGCTAAATAATTTTATTTTATAGATGTTCTTTCACATTACAGATTCTTTAAAATTTTTAAAAATGTTTTAATTTATACACAATTTTTATAGACAATGTTGAACAATATTGTCTTTGCTTAGCAATAGACTCTATCTGCAATGCACTTCCTATGTTATAGTTGGTGCTTAGGTAAAAGTACCTGAACTTTCTATGCTTACCTACAGATTTTACTACCACATTGCAGATGTTCTGTGTTCAAGGAAGAGATCCTAGAATGGCCTCAAAAAATATCTGCTATAAAGCAGATATTGAGCCACTTTTTACTTTGCAAAACAATTACAACCAAATTTTGTGAATATCTCTCATTTATTTATTTATTTGCTTAGAAAAAATATCAAGACACAAACAAAATACTGGTTTCCTCCTGTTGATTTGATGACTCTGGGGACTCACAAGTAGGTAAGAATGAAGAGCATAGCCTCTGCCACTGATATTCAAAGCTAAGGAACTCTGCACATTAGACCAGTAGAGACCTAACTGAGACTGCTTGACGGTAAAAGACACTGAAACGTCAAAGTGCTACTAAGAGGTAGAAGACAGGTTTGTGAGAAGGATTTCTCCTGACCCAGTATGTGGCTGAGCCTGGAAGCTTCTCAGAGCCCCACCTTTAAACAGCAATGTTTTAATCTATGATTTTGGCATATGAATTCTGAAGTTAATGTCCAATATGTTTCAATCTGTGATAAGTTCTCAGAATCTAAATTCCAAACTCCCGAGTGACAATAAGAGACATAAATTTTATGACAGAAGAGTGGAAAAGAGACTTGATTCCCGTAAAGAAAAGAAATACCCACGTCTCCCAGGAAAATTATAAGAAACCAGTTGGAATCAAAGCTTGCGAATCTTCACTATCAGGAATAGTAATCATACTTTCTTTCTTTAGTACTAGTTGTCGGGTTAAAGAAATTCACCAGTCTCCAGCGGTAGGAACAACGGCACTATTAGAATGACCAGAACAAGATTCCGGGCAAGTAGTTTGATGAAAAGATATGTTTTAAAATAGCTGCAGTCTCGCTACCATTCTTCCAGTTGCTCCGATTTGATTGGTGAAAATGGCTGCTTTTTATGTGCTTAACAGTTTGCTCTTGAGTTTTTCTTTAAAAAGGGAATCAGTAGATTTGGTTATAAATAGCATCCTTTTCCAGCCTCTTCAAAAAACCACTCTGTAGGGACGTATTTCTGTCAGGGTTACTGCTTGTAAGTCCAAAAGACCAAGCAAATGGTTCCCATTTGGTGAGAGGGGAAGTAGAGTGAGGGAGGGATTTGCCTCTGAATGACAAAGGCAAACATCGGCAAGTAAATTTCATAAATATTTATGATGACCTGGAGTCAAATACAGCAAATATTGCTTATACGATCACGTCTAGATAAGATTTGTATTTCTTTCTCCATTTATTAATTTTTTGTTCCTGTTACTGAAATAATTAGAATTACATGGAAAAGGCATGACATACTCTTTATTTTATATATTTATATATGTATTTAAATGGAATTTGTTTCCATGCCTGCTGCTTCCAGTAGATGTAGACACAGCAGTAACAAATTTATATGGGAGTTGGTATGCATGCTTACTACGGAATTAATGAACAAAGCTGTTGATGTGTGATACGCTAGTTATTTTTGAGCTACGGAGATTGTGCCAATGTGTCATGTAAATGTTTCCACTTGTTAAAATCTTTAAAGGCCAAAACATGTGCTATGTTACTCAGGCATATTTTTCCCTAGGATTTTAAAGTAATTTTGACATAAATGTAATTAAATCCCCAAATCCCACTCTTACGTTTTATAGGCTGTCATCACAGCTAAATGCCATAGTATTGTTCGGAATACAGAAAACATACTGTATAGAAACTTACATGCTCTTTTATGTTTCACTAAAAGTGCAATAGATATGGGTCTATGTGCCTTTTACAAGTAAAAGTTAAACAAGAATCACTTCTATGGCCTTATATAGGGAATTAACACACACAATTTTATTTTGAAAATATGTAAATATGATGATATGCAAAAGACATTATGGGTTTTGATGGGACATAAAAACTCCACCTCAAGGCTACCGCTGTGTGGTTAATATTCTGCCTTTGGGAGTAGATAAATGCACAATAACCAGAAAGATACAATGAAAATGAGAAGTTCCAAAAGTTTTTCTGCTTATAATATTCACTGTAGTCAAAATCTGACATTCACCAGACATTGTTTTCTAGATTTTTAAATGTGTTCATAAACTTCTGCATACACGGGTGCTGATTCACTTACTATCTGTAAGTCAGTGTGAATGAAAAGCATCTCTCTAGGTTTTCAGAGTAAACTTAGTAAGGTTGATGATGAGGACTCTTTAAGGAACACTGCCTACTGATTAAAACAATGCAGTATCTTTCAAAGCTGCAGGAAGATAATGTGCATGACAAAAGGTGTAATTAATTCTCCACACATTCTTTTTGAGTTTTAACATCTATGCTGTTTTCTTATGTACCTCATTTGCTGCTATATTTGGTTCTCATGGATCCCTGCTCCATCTTTTAATTTGGACCTCACACTCAGAAATAATAAACTGGCAAGAGAAAAATCGGATGTCCGTGAATAATGATTAGATATAACATGGCACATATATAGTATGGGAAACATGTTTCATTTACAAATGGCAGATAGGTTTGTTTTGACAGAATGATTTCAATGTCCCTGAATATCAGGGACAGATGTTAATCTAACCTAAAAGAATGAGAGTCTCCTGCAATGGAAAAAAATATATATCATTGGCCATGAATTGATTTATCTAACAACTCACCTCCACGGATTTGGAAAAAGTAAGACTGTGTTCTATTTTCATCTTTGAAGAGAACCTTAAGAATAGATCTGCCACTTGATTAGATTACAATACATGATTATCAGTGAACAACTAAAAATACCTCTAATTGTTCATACTTATTTGTCCATGGTATATATATGCACATATTTTATCCCTATGGATATATTACATGAATTACTACCTAAAATCTTTCTGACAAGCATATGGCACGTTGAGCATTTATAAAATTAATCAATTTATAAAATTAAGATATAATATTTTTCCTTTCAGTAAATTGCACCATGTTTGTCAATTTTTAAAGTAGCACTTTCTTTTGCTTCTAGGAAACACTTATTAAAAATATAAAATAAAAGTCAACAACACTGCAAATATCACATTGACTAAGTCAATCTACATTCAATGATGGATTAAAGCCTGATGGACTAAAACACACACAAAAGTAAAATATGCATAACTTAGAAAAATTATGTAAAAAATGTTTTAGCTTCCCAAAACTTTATACACTTTGCTTAATTCAAAGCAGTTTCATTTATCAAAGTTTAACCATAGCACAATGGCTAGTCTCTGTAATGTATACTTATAGCTTGCCTACAGAATTAGTAATAAAGTGATATAGGATTAGGTATGTTTCAAGGTAACTGCCCATCCATACCATGTTTTGAAGAGTTGTCAGTTGCCTTTTCTTGTCATAAATAAACAAGTTTTGTATGATTTGTCCTATGCCTACTTTAGTGACTGCTCATTGACCAGAAATGGAAAACTCATTGAAATTACACAGCTACTGTAGGCCTATATGCTTTCCAAATACCTAGGAAAGTTGTGTCCTGGCTCACTAGCATAAGCAGAGTCTTACTAATGGTTTAACTAAGAGGCACAGATATGAATTTAATGCTAGTATTAAGTTATCTCTATGTTAGGCAGGCTGGTCTCAAACTCCTGACCTCAGGGTCCATTGCAAAAAAGCAAACAAAAAAAAATAGAAGTTATCTCAAAATATGTAATGAAATTTCCAGGATGTAAGGTTGGCTGGGGAGTCCATTTTGGTCTATTTATAAGCTGAGGCTGAAGATGCCCACCAGGAGCTCTCTGGATAGTAGGGTCTCTGCAATAAAGCGGATATAACATAATAATACTGCTCCTATGAGAGATAAAATATAGGGCTTTGGATCCTTTCTTTAATTAGATTTTCTTCCTGGAAAAATAAAACTCCTAGTTAAAACCAGTTCTTCAACTACTCAGTACATTATCCTAAGCAGCTAACTATATTTGGAGACAAGAAAACCACCATGGAAATCTATTAAATTTGTGAACAGCAATCTCACATAGTCCCTCAGCACTGCTAGAATTCCTACATTATGCCACCAGTCTTTTATTATTATTCTGTTTGTTATCTCATAGTGTTTTTGTTTTTTAAAATTTCTCAAACCTTCTGTTACTTGCAATGGATGCTTCATTTCTTATTTCATTGAGAAAAATATGAGCAATCTGATGAGAATAACACATATTTATACCATGAAATATTCAGCTACCTGCAGCCAATCTTCATTTTCCTTTCTTTCTGTTTAATGAATGAAGTATCCATGCTCTCATTTAAAGCTAAATCTGCCACTTGTGTGTGGGGTCCCATCCTCTCTACATTTCCAGAGGCTCTGCTCCTGCAATTGTCTTGCCCCTCTTGCTCTATAATTTTTCCTTCCATGTTTCCTTATTCCCATCCATCTCTCCCTCTTGACAACTACACACATATAACTGAATATTGAATATCCATTATACGCGTGTAGTTGTCAGGAGGGAGAAGATGAGAATAAGCTTTTAGAACAAAAAAATCTCTAATAAGCTTGATATCTCATTTCCTTAGCTCTTATTTTCTGTTTTACCAAAAGTTAACCATGGCCTTAAACTTTCCAAATCAATGTTCATTTCTCAAATCCTCATCATACTTGATTTCAGCAGCAATTAATTCAGCCCGATCCTGTGTTCTCCCCATGACTTTTTTCCTTGGCTTCTGTGTATCTACATTCTCCTGGTTCTCCGTGTCACTGGTGACTACGTATTTGTCTCCTGTGCTTGCTTCTCCTCTTCATGACCTCCGAAGGTCGAAGTACACCAGAGTTTTACCCTTAACTCTTCATTCTTCTCAATCTTTAACTCTTCATTCTTCTCAATCTGCACTCATTCTTCACTTCATCTTAACTATACAGTTCCTTGGAATTTTCTTTTTGTTAACAAGCTTATAGCTCTTATTGTACCCAAATAGCCAACTGCACAAATGGTATATATATATATATATATATATATATATATATATATATTATGCAATCTCTGCTCACTGCAACCTCTGTCTCCTGGGTTCAAGTACTTCTCCTGCCTCAGCCTCCCAAATAGCTGGGACTACAGATGCATGCCACCGCACCAGGCTAATATTTTTATTATTAGGTAGAGACAGGGTTTCACCATATTGGCCAGGCAGGTCTTGAACTCCCAACCTTGTGATCCGTCCACCTTGGCCTCCCAAAGTGCTCGGATTACAGGCATGAGCCAACACACCTGGCCACAAATGGCATACTCTTTTACTTGTCTAAAATACATTAAAATATAACTAATCTTAAATTATTATATACCTGTATATATACTTTTCTTGCATACATTAACAAGGAGATTCCAGTGTTTTTCATTTCAGTAAATAGCTCCCCAAATCTTCTGTTAGCTTAGCCAGTTCCTTTAATTAGCATGAACTCCATATTTAATCTGTGGCAAATTAGGTCAGTTAGTCTGACAACATTTTATCAGTGACACTTCTGTCATCTTAATTAATTATCATCATCTCTATATCTCTTTTGGACAATCACAGGAAGGCCCTAATAGACTTTCCTTCTTCCATCTTGATTCTTTATACTAATGAATTCTAATATAATCTAAACATAGACATAGTAACGTCCAGCCTTGGAAAATTTCTTCCACTTAACTTGTCTGCAAGTGATAACATTTTATTTATTTTTCTATGAATCTGCCAGAGTTCTTAATGTATCCTCATTCTTTAAATGTTACTTACAAATGTATTTCCACACTTCTGCCTGTGGAATTCAAATCACAGTAACTGGAAAAGCATCTGTGGAGATGAGTATCAGCTATTTGAATCAACCATGATACCACTTTTTATATTACATGTCTATATAAAATTGTTATTGATTTTTGAATGTCATTATTGATTTATGTTAGAAATAAGCAAAGTGAAAATTTCCATTCAGTATCTCCACCATCTCCACAAAGTTTTATGCTAAAACAATCTGTAATTGTCTTTTCTCTACAAATTATTTTATATGTGTATAATTCCGATTAAATCTGGAGCCAAACATCTTACTCTCCGTACATATTCAAATTAGAATCTAATTATACTTCAATGTTGTTTCTACGTATTGAAGACTATTTCATCTTGGTCTTGAGAGCAAATCTATTCAAGAACTTTGGCAATCATTTGTGTGCTCTTCAGGTACGGAAAGGCCAAAAAGCATTGAAAAATATGTGATTAAAATTCATGTTCAGATTTCATGGGTGATTTTGGAAAGATATTATATAAGCTACTAGAAATTCACATATTGATTAAAGGCACTTAAAAAAACAATTTCTTAGAGTGACTGGCATACCAAGGAAGACATGATGTGTGGAGATTTGCCGGAACACATAGTAGTCAATAGACAGAAGCCTTATCGAAACCAGAGGGCTGATAAATAATTTCTAGCTAGGTGATGTGATGTCTTAAACTAAAACAATCAGCATATTACTACATTAAATGAATTGAACTTTTAAAAAATTGATTTGAAGACATTCTTTAAGCTTTGCTTAACCTGTGTGAAAAGAGCAATATTGCTAATTACTCATGCTTTTTTCATCATTCGGGAAAGTGCAGAATTTCCTTTATTTAATGTGATTCCATCCAAACACTTTTTTCACACAGCTACTGGATGATAAGATGCAAAGCTTTTCATGTTTTCCATTTGGCTTTAAACTTTTATCAATAATAAGTTTTCATATGCTCTCTGATATATCTGTGGGTGCTCTTCAGAAATAATTTTAGAAGTGAAATATAAATCAGACAAATAGAGAACCACTTTTGACTGCATTTCCTAGAATATTTTAACCTCAATTACATATTCTGAATGTAATCAATGAATATATTTTTTATCACCATGTTTATGCACAGAAAAATCAACTATATTGAAAAAAATGATTCTTTACTTTTCAGTATTTTGTAAGTTATAGAAATATTGCATTCAGCATTTGACAAGAAGATATTGAGAAAATGAACATGTTAAGTGAAGTGTCTGTGGGAGTTGATAGTTTGGCTGTGACCCCACCCAAATCTCAACTTGAATTGTATCTCTCAGAATTCCCATGTGTTGTGGAGGGACCCAGAGGGAGGTGACTGAATCATGGGAGCCAGTCTTTCCAGTGCTATTCTCGTGATAGTGAATAAGTCTCACAAGATCTAAAGGGTTTATCAGGGGTTTCTGCTTTTGCTTCTTCATTTTTCTCTTGCTACCAGCATGTAAAAAGTACCTTTCGACTTCTGCCATGATTCTGAGGCCTTCCCAGCCATGTGAACTCTAAGTCCAACTAAACCTTTTTCCTTCCCCGTCTCAGGTATGTCTTTATCAGCAGCATGAAAATGAACACATACAGTAAATTGGTACCTGTAGAGTGGGGCATTGCTAAAACGATATCTGAAAATGTGGAAGCAACTTTGGAACTGGGTAACAGGCAAAGGTTGGAACAGTTTGGAGGGTTCAGAAGAACACAGGAAAATGTGGGAAAGTTGGAACCTGCTAGAAACTTGTTGAATGGCTTTGACAAAAATGCTGATAATGATATCAACAATAAGGTCAAGACTGAGATGGTCTCAGATGGAGATAAGGAACTTGATGAGAATTGGAGCAAAGGCGACTCTTTTTACGTTTTAGCAAGGAGACTGGTGGCACTTTGCCCCTGCCCTAAAGATTTGTGAAACTCTGAACTTGAGAGAGATCATTTAGAGTACCTGGTAGAAGAAATTTCTATGCAGCAAATCATTCAAGAGGTGACTTGGATGCTGTTAAAAATATTCCACTTTGAAAGGGAAACAGACAATAAGAGTTTAGAACATTTGCAGCTTGATAATGCAGTAGAAAAGAAAAACACATTTTTTGAGGAGAAATTCAAGCCAGCTGCAGAAATTTGCATAAGTAGCAAGATGCCTAATGTTATTCTGCAAGACCATGGGAAAATGTCACCAGGCCATGTCAGAGACTTTCACAGCAGCTGCTTCCATCACAGGACTGGAGGCCCAGGAAGAAAAAGTGGTTTGGTAGGCTGGGTCCAGGGTCACCGTGTTGTGCCTAGGAACTTGGTGCCCTGCTGTGTCTCAGTCACTCCAGCCATGGCTGAAAGGGGCCAATATGCAGCTTGTGCTGTGGCTTCAGAAGGTAGAAGCCCCAAGCCTTGGAAGCTTTATGTGGTGTTGAGCCTACGTGTGCACTGATATCAAGAACTGAAGTTTGGGAACCTCTGCCTAGATTTCAGAAGATGTATGAAAAGGCCTGCATGGCCAGGCAAAAAGTTTGCTGAAGGGGCAGAGCCCTCATGGAGAACTTCTGCTAGGGCAGTGTGGAAGGAAAATGTGGGGTCAGTGCCCTCAGACAGAGTCTCTAATGGGGCACTGCCTAGTGGAGTTTCGAAAAGTGGGCCACCATCCTCCCAACCCTAGAATGATGGATCCAACTGACGGCTTGCACTGTACGCCTGGAGAAGCCACAGACACTCAACGCCAGTGCATGAAAGCAGCCAGGAGGGAATCTGTACCCTGCAAAGCCACAGGGGCAGAGCTGCCCAAGACCAAGCAAGGCAGAGTGACCTGGATGTGAGACCTGGAGTCAAAAGACATCATTTTGGAGCTTTAAAATTTCACTGCCCCGCTGGATTTCAGACTTGCATGAGCTCTGTAATCCCTTGATTTGGCCAATTTCTCCCACTTGGAATGGCTGTATTTACCCAATACCTGTACCCCTATTGTATCTAGAAAGTAACTTGCTTGGTTTTGATCTTACAGGCTTATAGGTGGAAGGTGCCTGCCTTGTCTCAGATGAGACTTTGGACTGTGGTCTTTTGGATTTATGCTGAAATGAGTTAAGACTCCAGAGGATTTTGGGGAAGACATAATTGGTGTTGAAATGTAAGGATATGAGATTTGGAGGGACCAGAGGCAGAATGATATGCTTTGGCTGTGTCCTCACCCAAATCTAAATTTGAATTGTATCTCCTAGAATTCTAATGTGTTCTGGGAAGGACAAGGTAGAAGAAAAAAAATATTTGAACTGATAAAATATTTTGTATGTTTTTTTTTTTTGTCACTTCATTGTGCCCATAACTATTAGTGGAATATGCGTAAATCCATAAAAAGCATAAAATAAAATAATAAGCTCAAATGCATATTTCACACCTTGAAACTAAAAGATATAGCATAAAAATGTTAAAAACATGATAAGACTATCTAAGTATTTGAAAGTTAAAGTTAATTCATATGTATATATCACAGGGAAAAATTTGACAGAAATTAAATGCAATAACAAACCCACTTCATAATCCCTAAAATATTTTTTTGGAGGGGAGGTGCAGTGGGGTGGTAAAATAATATTGAGTTATAGATATAATAGATATTTTATTTGTCATAAAAGATAAAATTAACCTGTAATAAATCATCAGTGAGAAAGATGACAATGAGTTAAAGTTTTACAAATGTCAATCAATAACAAATATATTTCCAAACTCATTGTAGTTATTTTTTCTTTAAATATAATTATCTAACATCAGAAAGTTGACCACCACCAATTAGCCTCTTATAATCTTGGAAACTCATTTCTATATTAATTTGACCAGATACAAGTCTATAACACAACATAAATTCAAAAGAGAATATGTGTGACTTCACAGACTCAAGTCTGAAAATGTATTAAATTCAAATGTGTATATTTACTAAAGTTCTAGTCTTAAACCCAATAATAATTTCTTATTGTGTTCATCTGTTGCCCAATAAATATGTTAAATGCATGATTTAATCTTCACAAACACCATAGATAATAAATTGTTTCTAAAGGATGTCATTTATTCACATAGAAATGACTATGAAAAGTAAAATGTATTAAGAAGCATAGGCAAGTGAGATACTTATGATATTGTAGCTTCAGGCAGGCACATTTGGAAAAAACATGCACCAAATGGGAAGCTCTGTCCTTGGTTCCTGTCCCAGTTCAGTGTTAACTTACTGGGAGAATGTTGACAGGCTATTTTTAAAACCGTAAGTTTGTTGCCTTCACTATAGTATATTGGCTGTTAATGATTAATTAATAATATAATATTGCTGGGCACGGTGGCTCACGCCTGTAATCCCGTCACTCTGGGAGGCTGAGTTGGTTGGATCACCTGAGGTCGGGAGTTCGAGACCAGCCTGGCCAACATGGAAAACCCCATCTCTAGTAATAAATACAAAATTAGCCGGGCATGGTGGCACATGACAGTAATCCCAGCTACTCAGGAGGCTGAGACAGGAGAATCGCTTGAACCCAGGAGGTGGAGGTTGTGGTGAGCCGAGATGGTGCTATTGCACTCCAGCCTGGGCAACAAGAGTGAAACTCCATCTCAAACAAACAAACAAAAAATAATAGAAATATAATATTTGTGAAAGCGTTTTGAAATAAATAATATTCAATTTGTTATTATTATTATCATTGGCACTACTCCTGCTGGCATTCCCTCTTACCTATATCATCCCCCTCTCCCTCTCCCTACCTGCCTTTCTTCTCTTCCTCTCCATTTGTCCTCCTTCTCTCTACCTCCCCACTCTCTGGTAACATTTGTTGACTAGTCCTAATGTCTAATATCCCTAAATCTCCAAATGAGTGATGAGTCTGCCTAAGTATGAATCACCTCTTTTAGATTAGTTTTATCATACATATATATATAAGACATCTATCATATATCTACTATGTATCTATAAATGGCAGATAAACCTATCAAATATGTTTGGTTACATGTCACCGAATTAAAAATTTTTAACATCGCTCTATCAAACAAGGGATTAATAAAATTGGTTTTGATGTTGTGAATGCTAAGTGAATTTAGAGGAGCTGGAAAGACTGTGTGCCAGTGTTCTGGCCTCAAAAAAAGTTTATTTACATTTTTTAGTGTCCAAATTATTAATTTCATCATCAACCTGCAATTTCAATTGGCTAATACTGACAAAAACAATACAGAACAAACAAACAAAAATCTGAATATTATTTTTAGTGTATGTATATTTATTCAGATTCCTATTTTTGCTAAAATGGTATAAAATGGTAGAAAACAGAAGCTTTACAGAGGTGCCCAGTTTTAAAAAATACGTGTGGGTTAGCACATGACATTTACTAATATACTTTAAAATATATCTGGCAGCCAGTTTTTTAGCCTAAGCTCTACAAATTCCTTCTAAAAAAATAAGGAAGAAGAAAAGTCAGGTAAAATAACCAATTTAAATACGTAATACAAAAGTCTGTTCAGATTATGTCTCAAAAATGGAAACAATGTCAGATCTCATGCTAATAGTACGCAGATAGCTGTGACAACCATATTTCTCAAGTTCTTATTGTTTGTGATGCACATTTAAGTGCACAGAACATTTGCCTTTATGGCAGTTTGATTCTCAGCACAGTAAATAGCAGAAGGGTTTCTGTTCAATTGACTCGCATAAAAGGTTTAAATCCCTGTTCATTTTGGCATAGGTTATATCTTGACTTTCTTGCTCCAGTTTACATCTATGCTCTGAGTAGTATAGGTGATTTCTATGAGGGAATGATCTGATGTCAGGGTGAGAAGAAATTGTGCTTTCTTTAAAGGATGATGTGAATTGTTGTAGTTAGAAAGTCCTTTGTGAGGGAGATTACTTTAAGGCAGAACTGCCTCATCACAAAAATGAACAGCTAGGTATTATATAAAAACAGAATGTTTTATGTTACACTAAGCATCATAACAAAGTATCTGATGCCAATAAACAAATGCTATAATATTCTATATCTGATTATAGCCTATTATCTTATGATCAAATAAATGTGAATAGGAATGCATTAGAAAAATATTATATTCATAGGTATATTGTTTATTGTATCTATGATTCTACAAATAATAAGTCACTAAGAAAATTCTTGGTAAATTTATATGTACATTTAAAAGTCAATAATAAAAAAAAAGGCTGAGATTACCATAGAGGCATTTCAATATGTAGCACAAGTAATAGAAAGAGGATAAACAGATATAAGTATACAAAAACATTTTCTATGGAAACATGGATATTTATGTTTTAATATGGATTTTAATTTTAACTTTAAAACAATGCATCAGTGCACTTGATTCTACACGTATGAATTATTTTAATAAGTTTGAACATAAATGCCAAATATAAATCTCATATAAACAAACAGGACTTTCCTTAGATGCAAATCAGTAAGGAATAATGCAAATCTTGCGTTCTTTAAAAACTTTTACATATTTTCCAATAATTTTCCAACAATATTAAATTAAAATTTTATTTGTGAGATGCATTTGTCAGAAATAATACAGACATATCCCACATATCTTTACCCTGTTTCTCTCTTAAAGGAAGTATTTAAAAATATTATAGTAGAATATTCTAACCAGGATATTGACTTTAATACTATCTCCAAGTCTTACTAAGGTTTCTGGTTTTATTTCCACCATTTGTGTATATATTTAGTTCTACTTAATTTTACCACATATGTAGGTCTCTGTATTCATCAAGATAGTCAAGAAAATGCATAATAGTTAAGATCTACTGCTGATTTTTAAAATGAATTTTAAAGTATCAGTAACCATTTAAATCAGGGGTTAACAAGCTTTTTCTGAAAAGATCCACGTAAAAAGATATTTAGCATTTAGAAGCCATAAGATCTCTATTACAACTACTCTACTCTCCTTTTCCAATGGGTGTAGCTGTGTTTCAATAAAACTTTACTAAAAGAAAACAGATCATGACCTGGATTTTACCAATAGTTTTTTAACCCCCATTCTAAGGTTTTCACAATCATCTTTTAAAAATCTAAAAGTAGCAAATATATTTTATGTTTTTTAACTTTTTTTTTCTTTAAATACATCTAAATGAATATAAGGTTTTGCAGTTATTTAACCTATTATTCTGATTTGCTTCTTCCATTGGGCCACTGTAGCAAGCAATATAACTTGCTAAAACTCCACAAAAATATAGTTCACAATTACAGAATTAATTTTAACTATCACAACAATATCAGGCCTCAGCTTTACAGAATCTTCTTTTACATTCAAAACTTGGCCCAATGCACAGTAATAAGACAGGCAATTTATTGTTTTGGTTAATATTATTTACTCCTTTTTGATGAAATAAAGTCATTTTATGAGTTTGTATATTAGGCAAAACGCCAAGTTAAGCACATAAGCAAACAAAAAACCCACAGTTTCTGAGATCTGAAAAATATGCTAACCCTTGGTAAATAATCCAGACAGTATAAATAAAATTTTAATACTACATTTGATGAGAAAGTATTTTAAGTAACAATAGATCTAATAAATGTGCTTAGTATAAGACTGAAGAACAAAAATTCCTCAAACCATTATTGTATATATTTACTTTATAATAAAATCAATCTGTTGTTCATCCATCCTATGATGATATCCAATGGTATGATGCCTAAGCATGCAGCTACAAAACAAAATGTTAAATACACCAAACTATTTTCCCACATGATATTTATTTATTTATTTATTTTTATTTATTTTTTTAGATGGAGTCTCGCTCTGTCACTCAGGCTGGAATGCAGTGGCGAAATCTTGGCTCACTGCAACCTCCGCCTCCTGGGTTTATGTGATCCTCCCACCTCAGACTCCTGAGTAGCTGGGATTACAGGCACCCGCCATCATGCCCAGCTAATTTTTGTATTTTTGTAGAGACAAGGTTGCATCACATTGGCCAAGCTGGTCTTGAACTCCTGACCTCAGGCGATCTGCCCACCTCGGCCTCCCAAATTGCTGGGATTATAGGCATGAGCCACCGTACCAGGCCCCCACATAATATTTATCATGTGTTTCCATATGGAAGTCAAGTGAACAAACCCTTAACCTGAGACTACGATGCTAAGTTAAAATATTGAAATAGTTACATAATATATATTATGTACATAATTTCATAGTGTCATGTATCAGTGCAATAGTGTAATTTCCACTGTATTATATTATGTCAAAATGACAGAAAAAAAAGGGAACTAAACTGAACTTGAAAAATCAAAGTAAATATTATCCTTTCAGTTAAAAAAGGGGAATCTACTGTCATAAAATTCTCTGTACATGTATATAAGAGGCACACCGTACATTATGTGAGTAAATTATCCTAGTTTTACTTCAAATGTGTTAAAGGGTTTCTTGCAGCAACAATAACAGAGTATTGCATCTTGCAGCATCTGAAAAGCTCTACGTGTCATTTTTAAATCACTTTGGAAATCATATCGTGTTAGAGCAAGTTTGAAAAAGGATAATTTTTAAATATTCAATTTACTTTAATAGGTAGATGAGTGGAGTGTAATAAAATTATTTTTCAGCTATAAATTTAAGCTAGGAATAAAAATATCAAACAAATTTTTAAGTGTAAATACATTTCAGAAACATTCTGAGAAAGTGGGACTTGGCATTGACTGAAGATTAGAAATCAGATGAATCATTGATGGAAGTTCTATATATTTCACTCCAGAATTTCAGACTGAGTCATGAGTATCAACAAGAAAAGTATTTCCAACAGCATGAACAAGTAAACAACAAATAAATATATAATAAATGAATGATGTTAAAACTGTTCAATGTTCAATGATTTATTTATATAGCATGTGAAAATAATGAATTACGAATTCAGTACTTTTTTATAAATAAATGATTTTCAAATGCATGATAGTAAATACCAATACTTAAAAATTTTTTTAATTATTGTTACCTCTGATTTACTAACGAGATTTAGCATGAGTTCGTCTAGTAATTTATTTCAGTGGGCAATTACCGGTTTCATATAATTTGAATTATGTGGTGCAAACTGAAACCATCGTTTTTAATCAGGAAGTAATGAAATGTTATCGCAGCATGGCTTGGCATTCACTAGTCCCTCAATTCCACTCCAGGTGCTTTTTTACTGGGTAAATTTGGCCTGTAGACTGAATTGGCCACCCTATGTCCCTAAGATAATCCATGATTGGGAAGCCATATGGTGCAATGCTGGAAGCTATATTAAATTTTGAGTCATATTTTGGCCAGCTTTATTCTCATAACTGAATATCAATTGTTTTCATGTAACTTTCCACACACTGCTACTTAATGGAGTACTTAAGCTATTTCATTTTTCTTTTCTTTTTTAGACACTTGCTGATTTAAAATTGCTAGAGTTTAATCTTAAAGGCACTAGTTGAGAAAGAAAAGAAATAGAGTGAGGTGACACTCAAAGTTCACCCTGCATTTACCTTTAAAGAAGCAGTCTTCATTGTGAACAATGGTAATCTTCTGTTTTTTCAGGCAAGCAGCTCTGTGCACTTCACAGTGGTTTTCATAAAATTCTCCATCAGATCCACACACAGGTTTGTAGTGACGTTTGCAAAGGTCCATGCAGGCACATTCCGCTTGCCCTGTCTCTCTGCTGATGACACAGTGTCTTCCCAAACCACAGTACTTGTTTTCACAAGATCCAAAAGGGCCATCCTGAATCATAAATCCTGAAGAATCAAAATAAAGTTGAAAATTATTTTGCTCATTTGCCCAAATAATAAGTGCATTTCAGAGAACAGAACAATAAGTGTGCTAAGAAAATTATAGTATAGTGTATTCAGGGCTCAATTTTCAGTGGTGGAGATGCTTATATAAATAACTACACATGAACTTTCTCAAAATGCTTTCAATATTCTTTCCCTCTTCCTCTCCTCTCCTTGAGCTGTCTTCTTCCTCCCCAGAGGAGTGCAGTGCTTAATGACAAGGACTGTAAAGCTAAACTGCCTGAGACCAAATCCTGGCTTGACCACTTACTAGCTTTATGTTTTGGATAAATTCCTTCCCTGTGCCAAGCTGTCCCATCTGTAATATGGGAATAATAGTATGGAACATCTCTAGAGTTGTTCAAACCATTACTTGTCATAATCCACAGAAAGCACATCCTTGGCACATGATAGATGTTTCATAAATTTTAACTTTTACAGTAACAGAATGGTAGATAGGAGAAAGTAAATGTATGTATACAAGGAAGAAAAGGTGAGGAGAATGTGAGGAGACAGAAGTGAAAAATAACTGTCTCTCAAAAGCTTTTTGATATATGGTCCTTTCTTGTTTTGACCTTTGCCACCTGACAATCACTGATGCATCTCATGACTAAATCAACAAATCATGAAGAACTATATTTTCTTTTTAGTCTAATACACTCGATTTGCAGCAGAAAACTTTAAGTAGATTCACCAGTCTTATACTAAGGCTGAAATTAACAACTTCGATTCTTTTTGTTTTTCTAGACAGGTTAAGCTTTAAGAATTCTGGAAAATAAAAAATAGCAGTAAATTGAATATATTTATGCACATACATACACATAGATATGTACGCACACATGCATGTGTATGTATATTTAACATCAATGACACTTATGTATTGCAAAAAAGAAAGTAAATATTTGAAAGGTTACAAGCATAAGTTATAGTAATTTTTTGAGTACTTAGTATATATTAATATTTTCAGCTGTTTCTATCATACTAATTAAGAACGTGAACTTTGATCCAGAGTTTGAATCCTAGTTGCAAGCTTCAGGGACCCAGGTGACTACCTAATACATCTGTAACTCAGATGTAACTCGGTTTCCTCATCTGTAAAATAGGGATAACAATAGTGTATCCTAAAAGTTTTATCAAGATTAAAGGGCTGCAATTGCCACACATAAAACTTCATGTAAGAGTTATTAATTATTATTATCAACTCTTCAAAAACCGGTTTTCATAAGGTCATAAATATGTGAATGTATTTAAGTAATCAATTTTGTTTTTTTAAAGGAAACTCATACGTTAATTTTATTTTCATATTTGTGCATGGATTTCTACATGGAATTTAAATTTACACAATTAAAATTACACAAAAAGATCAACACTACCAATGGCATATTTTTAAAAAACCAATTTATATTTTCTGATAGCAGTAAAAATTAGAACAAATCTACTTGTAAAGAATGTCAAACTATTTCACTCTTTGATAAAATATTTTAATTCTGGATGAAGTATTCCAAGAAATTTAAAACAAATAAATGGAAAAATATTTTACTGAAAAGATATTTCCAGTGTAGCTCCAGTGTTATTTTAAATATTGATAACTCACTGAAATATTTTAATAAATACCTGTGTGATAAAATCATCTGCATAATTACCTCCCATGACACACATTTACTTATGTAACAAAGCTGAACATGTACCCCTGAAATTAAAATAAAATTAATAGCAAAAAAAAATTTTTGGAAAATTTATGTAATGCAGTAGTTCTGGAATTTTGGCATGCTTAGAATGGCCCAGAGAAGTTGTTAATATACAGATGTTTTCTCCACCTCGCCCCGGAGTTTCTGATTCAGTAGATCAGGAGTATAATCCAAGATTTATATTTCTAACAAGTTCCCAGGTGATGGTGATATTGTTGCTTCCAGGATCAAACTTTAGGGCATTGACTCGCTGAAATCTGAATTTATTATTAAAATATAAAATACTAAAAGAAAGACTAGGTGAATAATTATGAAATGCTCTTAGGTGAAAAAATATGTTAATGCTATAATGAAAACCATATAAAATAATGCAATTATTTGGAAGATACTAGGAAAAGAAATGAAAAAAAAAACCATGAACATAGTTGATTAGCTAAGTTGATATGTATTGGGCAAGTTTTGCTATTTTTACATGATTGCTTTCTAATGTTCAGTATGCTAAATGAGCAGGAGTCTATTAGCTTAATGCTGTGTCTCTATTTTGAATTCCTAAGAAACTGTACCCTAACTTACTAGTATGTAAATAAGTCAAAACTGATTTTAAAAATATATTTTGTAGCAGATAACCAGGTTTCAGCCAATCACATGCAGTCAATTTATCAGACCGCTCCCAAAAAAGACAAATGCTTCATCCCACCATGCTCAAATAACATAGTAGCCTTGTGGTAGCCAAGCAGGTCATTTATTTACTTTGCTTCTGTGTTTGGCCTGTAATAGCTCATTGCTAGGTGGAGCTTTCTGAATCTCTTCTGGTCCTGAGTGCTGCCAGATTCCTGAATTGTTCCTTGTGCAAATAAACTATGTTAAATTTATCTAAACTTAAAAAAAAAATAATGTGTGAAAAGAAAGTCCAAAAGTACATCAATTATTACTATAAAATAAGGTAGAAAAATACTAATATAAAGTAGAAAAATACTGATTTCAAAATCGAAAAATATTTTCCCACCCTTATACCAGTATTTAATTAAGCAAATTGTTGATTTAATGTTTATAGAGTCCATATGGGGCTGCCATTATAATAAAGAAATTTGACTCATATAGTTGTATTTTGTATAATTTATTTCTTACATTTTTCACTACCAAATAATGAGTTAATATTTTTCAAGAGAGTGTTTTGTTTATTTTAGTATTGAAGAATGAGTTAATGTTTTAAGAGTTTGATCATTTTACATTTTAGACACAAGTTGATGTAGCTTTCTGAATCAGTGCAATTTCCCAATTTTTAGGGGAATACTCCATAACAATGTGTCATATCTAGTAAATATAGGTTGGCCACAATATTTCCCATATTTTCTCTTAAACCCTTTCTCTTAAAGCCTGTACTCTACTTCAGGGATTTGTATTAGGATATTTTCCATTTTGGAGAAGTTAATGAACTATTTTACACTAGCTAGAAGCTGCGTGTTGCATGTAGCTGCTACGATTAAAGGAAATTTAATTAATTCATATGCAATCCAAAGAAAGCTCATATTATGTAAATGAATAGCTAGAACGTACCCTTCCTAACAGTAATTATCCATGACTAATGCCGAACTTAAGTTTCAGCTGAGATTAAATCAATTTAATCTGATCAACGTGTCAAAGATTTCTTCTAAGTACATTCAGTCAGATACACTAAATGAATTTTAATCAAGAACTTATATCCTGGTAGCTTATAGCTTGATAAAATAGCATTTGTTCCCAAAAAAGGATTATATATTTAACAAGTTCAGATTTTATAATTTTTATTGCTTTAGAGCATTACAAAAATTCTTCATATTTAAAAAGAGATAAAATATTAAAAGGTTAAAGATACCAAGCAATAAAGCAAAATAATTCTTTGGTATTCTAAAGATGATATTTTCAGATTCTCAATAAGGAATGAAATTATCTTAAAAATATATTTATTTTCTTGTCTACATGTGTATCTAACATATCAACTAATACAGAGTGGATCTAAATTGAAATAACTTTAATAAAATACAGTTGTTTTTATGAGCAAGGTGGTATGTTGGTTGGTATAGTATACATAAAAAGAACAATCATTGACACTTAAGTCTTTAAGTGGCTTACAAAGAGCACAGGATAGGACTTGAACATGCTTAATTAGAGAGGCTAAGATTTAGGGGCACATTTAGGGGCACAAAGGAGATTGAGATCATGTGAGACCTCACAAACAGTGTACCATGTAATACAAATAATTGAGGTTGTGTTTAAAGAATGGGTTAGGAGTTCAGATGGCTGAAAAGAGGATATACAGGGCATGGAATAGAGACAGATGCTGGATTTAAAACAATGATGAAAGAGTAAGGGAAGAACCAGATTTTGGAGTTAGCTACCTCTAAATATTATTGTGGAATATTAATTTATTGTTGTATTTAAAGTGTCAAGTTATTTGAGGTGTTCATTATCTCGTAAAAATGTTTTATGTTAAAATATAAACTATAAGTATTATATTCACAATTGTTTGTTAAAAAGAACAACAGATTTTGGTCATAGAACAGCATTTGAGTCTTTGCTTTTCCATTACACTCCTGTGTGACCTCAACCAGGCTGCAATCCCTTTGGGCCTTATGTTATAGTGATAAAATAAGAGGTAACCGGCAATTAATCTTTGGATTTGATCTCATCCAAATAATCCTTTAATTTAATAATGCTCAGCAAAACACAGTTCTAATGAAAGCTAATGTATGGTGAGTATATTTAGTAAGTTTTCTTTATAATGTCTAATACTTATAGTTCACCTGCCTTGAACAATCACATATTTTTCTAATTTAAATCATATTTACATATTTTAAATAGCCTCAGCTATACAAAATGCAAAATAATTTTGACTTTGATTTTCTAAATTACTCTTCTAAGACTTTGAATTCCTTTTTGATTCATGCTATATGGTGCAAAAATACTTGCAATTTTTGCTATTGAAAGTAATGGCAAAACCACAAGTATTTTTGCAACAACCTAATATTTGCACCAAGTTGGGTTTTAAACTCAAAATCCTCTATTCAAGTATAATTTTTAGACAAGTTAGTTAAAATCACTGAGCTTCAGTTTTCCCATTTAACTAGAACATAGTAGGAACTCAGTAACTATTACTTCCATGAATATATAAAATGATAATAATAATTATAGTAATAATAATACCATGTGATTGTTAAGAATATTAAGTTGAATTATGCATCAAAAATGCCAGGCATAAAATATCTGCTTAACAAATGTATTTATTACTGTTATTAAGAATTATCATTTATACAGATTTGTAACATAGAACATATTGACTTAAAATCACTGAATTAAATAAATAACTGCCCTCTACAGCTCTTAGTGTGATAGGCTTTGGAAATGCATTTAGGGGAGTGTTGTGGCACGTGTGTTCCCAAAGTATACTTTTAAAATTTTTATGGGCATTCACTGTGTAAGAATTACTTTCAGCTGCAAAAAGAAAAAAGGAAAGAAGAAAAAGTTCAAAATTATATTATTAAAGTAAGTATTTTGATTTAGAATGAAGTATAATATTTTGATGATGTTTTACTACCCACAAATGGAAACACTGTGAGACTCTCTATTAAATAAAAAATACAATTTCCTGTTGCACACTGTAAATTCTAACAAAATCCATTCAAACCTCACAAACTTCATGGCAAGGGGCAGTTCAAGTAAATACTGGAATGCCCACAGAAGACTGAGCACAGTATGATCTTTTCATGACCTGTAATGATTGGGATGTGTGTTTCCTGCTGCTACTTTGTGAAGTTGGTCAAAACAAGGCTGCCTCACTAAAAGTTTGCTCAGTGTGCTCTATTGAAGGACAATCCTTTTCAACAGTCACGTACTCTATAGTTCAGTGAGTTTGAACCCTTCTTTTCTATCTTATTTTAGACAATCCATTACTTCTGCAAGCTTCTTCATATAATTCTGCAATCCAAGGTGTTTTTTGTTTTGTTTTGTTTGTTTTTAGAAGAGTCCAGTATGAAAATAATAAGTAGATAAAAGCCAGGGATCCAGGTAATTTGCATTCATCCAAATTATAGTTTCTGTTTTATGTTAATGAATGTTTACTAGGGGATATAATTTTTGATGTGTCATTTCAAGAAGTTAAGTAATTTAATATCAGTACCTAATATGGCAACAGTTATTTCTTGAGGTTCTCAACTGAAGTGTGATAATTCTGAAGCAGAACAGAGTGTGATGCAATCTCAACACTCTTTCTAACCTCAACGTGTAATCTTGATAACAAATTCTACAAAGGTTTTTTTAATTATTAATTTTTTTTCTAAGTTCCATCTGTAAGGAATGATTTCTCTTATCTTAATATATCCATCCCACTGAAAAATTAGAATAGTACTTATCATTATACACTTTGACTAAAAGCGAAAGGACTTATTTAGATGATAAGTAGGTTAGAAGCCAAATAAATTTCACTGTTTCCCTTAGAACTACTTTAATATTATAAATAGATTGGTAGATATAGAGACAGAAAGACACACAGTTCATATGTGAATTTATGATATTTAAAGTCTCCTTTTGGATAACTAAGACTTGTGATTATTAGAAACAAAATATTTGTTCTAAAGTATTTTAATTCAGTAAATTGAGTGACATTCAGAAAAGAGTAATTTTTTTTTTTTTGGTCAATAGTTAGCTGCCACTCTCCTCTATAAACCATGTTGATTTAGATAATAAATAAGAAAATAAATCAATTAAGATAAAATAGTATTTTATTTTATATAAATCTATATAATGAGAGGAAAGGCATATGCTAAATCAACTGGGAGACTTAAAATATTTCAGGCTTTGGACTAAACCTAACACTTGAAAAAGTCTTAGTTCTTATTCAAATTTAAAATAGAAGATAGATTATTCTCAAATATAAAAGGCATTTTATGCAATGATTTAAAAAATTAAACAGCATATTAAAAAGTTTTAAGTGAAGATCAAACATTGTAATAGAAGAGTAGATGTGTCCAGCCATGCTTCAGATTATAATGCTTATTATTAGAGTCAGTCCAGCAATATGGTTAATATAATTTAAAAAAAGATATAGTAATTTCTGTTATAATTATAAAAATAAATGACTGCTAGAAAAAGAATTTTTTTAAGTTTTATCTTTAAAATCAACTCTAGTAAATTACCTTTTTACAATATGCTTTATTTTTTCCTCTTTTAGAGTAAAACTGAAAGCAAATAGTCTATTAATTTAAAAAGTAAATGTTAGTCATTAAAACTATTATTTTCATAAAGAAAAATTTGATTTTCTAAAATGCAAAAATGCATTTAATTTCTTTTAAAAAATTAATTTTTTCTTTATGATAAAGTGTAGTACATTCATATTTACTCTTTTAAATTAAGAGGCTGTTTTTTAGAGCAATACAATATTTACAACCAAACCGAATTGAAAATGCAGAGTTCCCATATATTCCCTTCCTACACAAACACACAACCTTCCCCACCATTAACACCCTGCACTAGTGTGGTACATCATTAAAATCCATGAATCAATTTTTCCAGATCATTATGAGTTCAACTCAATCTCTCCCTCTGTTACCCTGAACCCTTGGTAATCATTTATATTTTTAATGACTCTATAAAAATATTGCCTTTTCTAGAATATTATAAAGTTGGAATTATACAATATGTAGGCTTTTATCATTGACTTATTTCATTTAATGATATGCATTTAAGATACTTCCATATCTATGTCTGGCTTCATAGCTCATTTCTCTTAACTGCTGAAAAATATCCCATTGTATGGATTACCATGGTTTATTCATCCATTCATCTTAGTTGCTTCTCATCCTGGCATTGTAAATAAAGTGAGTTGGTATAAAAATTTATGTACAAGTCTTTGTGTAAGACATAGAGTTTCTGTTCATTTGGGTAAATCCCAAAATGTACTATTGTTATTATAGATCAGATGGCGAGGGCATATTTAGTTTTATAAGAAACTACCAAACTGTCTTCCAAAGTGACTGTACTATTTTGCATTCCCACAAGGAATGAATGAGAGTTTTTTGCTGCTCTACATCCTCATCAGTAGTTGGTCTCTGCAACGTTTTGAATTTTTACCATTCAATTAGGTAGTTGTGGTATTTTGAAGTTTTAATTTGCAATTCCATGATAATAACATAATATTGATTGGGTGTATTTTCATATGTTTATCATTTTCAAATCATCTTCAGTGAGGTGTTAGTTTTAGTATTTACCCATTTTTATTGCGAAGATTTAAGAATTTGTATATTTTGTGTACCAGTCTGTTATCAGATGTGACTTTGCAAATATTTTCCTTCAATCTGTACAATGTTTTCTCAATCTCATGACAGTGATTTTACAGAGAAATTTTTAATTATAATTAAGTACAACTCATCTCCAAACTCAGCCTTCTGGATGTCCTCCAAAGAGATCTTCTAGGAGTTTTATAGTTTTGCATATTTCATTTAGATTTGTCACTCAAGTTGAATTAACTTTTTTGAATTATGTAAAGTCTGTGACTAGATTTATTTTCTCTCTCTCTCTCTCTCTCTTCTTATGGATATCCAGTATTTCAGCATCATTTGTCGTCAAGAATATCCTTTCTTAATTTAATTACCTTTGCCTATTTGTTAGCCATCAGTTAACTCTAATTGTGTGGGTCCGTTTCCGGGCTCTCTATTCTGTTCCATCACTCTTTTTTTGTCTTTCCTTTCTCCAGTGCCATACAGTCTTAAAGCACACATCTTTAAAGCTACTATTGCAGCTTCACTATGCCTGATTGTGTTCTTCTTCAGTATTCTGTCAGATTGTCTAAAACATTTTCTTTGCCATATAAACTTTAGAATCAGTTTGTCAGTATCCAAAAAGCAAGCTGGGATTTTCAATTGAGTAATATTTATTTTTATGAATTTTTTTGTAGAATGTAAATAACTGGAAGTGACTTTAAATGTTGCCAGTGAACTAACTTAATTACTGGAACAATACACCCAATCACAATCTTAAATACTACTCTAGAAGATGTGGGTAGGTGCGTGCATGGTGTGTGTGTGTGTGTGTGTGTGTGTGTGTGTACATAGCTTAAACTTGGAAATTATAGCTTAGAAAAAAATCTAGTTCAAAAGTGCAATATATAAAATAATACAAAGTGTCACCATTCTGATTAAAGCAGGGGTGAGAGTGAGTCCCGGGTATGGCTTCTCTGAGTCTCTCTGACATCCAGTAAGGAAAAAGTGAAAAAGACAGAATTTCTACAGAGAACTAGACTAAATGATGTCTCATTTTCCACTCAAATTTATACTTCTTGATGTGTGGTTGGTTATTTTTACTTCTCATTTTCTTCATAACTAATGCATTATAAACAATGTCAGGTTTTTTTTAAAGCTATATTTATAACAGTTGCCTTAACATCAGTTTTGGGGAAAGATCCTTTTAACTTCCAGAGTTTTCTGGCCGAGTCATAATCAGTGATGTAGTGATCAGTGTGTAACAAAAGGGACTGTTTGTAGCATTCTCTGGTTTCTGTGTTTTAAAATACTCCCACAGGGTCTGATTTGAAGCTACAAATAAGACATCACTAAGCCTGAATTTAAGAAGAGACATGGCAGGTTGCTCCCATAAACTAATATAAGCCAGCTCCAGCAAAACAAAATTCTTAGCTTTGTCATAAATCTAAACAGTGTTAATGATTAACAGTTTTTTCCTCTCCAAGCCCCTCTGTGGTTGACTTAAAGTACCGATTAATTCATTAATTTCTTCAACAAACCTTTGCATTGGTGAGAACTTTATTTTCTAAGAATCAATTTATTACCGTATGTTAAGCACTCTTCCTCCATGTAGTTTAAAAAGATTGTGTCAGTCATTTTTAAAGTTTTTTTCTCTTTTAAGGACTACACCAATGTTAGTAGCATTTCCTAAATAGCAAAGCATAAGAAGTAAACACAATGTCTTCAGGTTCAGATCACAGATCTCATCACTGATATAATTCTGGTTGCTAGTCACATGATCACTCAAGTTCCTTGGATAGTTAAAAAAAAATTAGAATGGATGGCACTCTGTCTATGCTTATAAACTCATTTCCTTCAACTCCCTACCTCTCTGCTCAAACAGATGTGGTTTAAATCCATTTCATAACTAATTTCTCCAAAAACATTGTTTATCCCTTGAATTCTTTCATTTCCCCTAGCTTAGGTGTTTAGAATAATTGCAAGCTTTTTCAAATTTCCATGTGCTTCTGTGTCTTTTGCTCCTTTCCTGGAGCAAAAGACACACAGTCAATCTGCTGCATGAATTAGACAAAGGCTAGGGGGAAATAATATCATACTAACTCAAAAATATTATGCCACCATGACAAAAGAAGGGCACTTAGCTCTGTCTAGTAGGAGTCCCAGAAAGCATTCTAAAGAAGAAAAGTCTGGCACTACATAGAAGTTAGGCATGTGGAAAACAGATGCATGAAGGTTATTTTATGCAAAAGTATAAATATCTGAGCAGGTTGATCTAATGCTGCCGAAGGGGAGAGATAATGATTATGTTGTTGAAGATGTTAGAGAATTAGAGAGAGGATGATAACAGCCTTGCACAATGTGTTTAGGATGTGTCCGTGGGACAGTAGAAGCTGGACTTTAATAGTTTTAAGGACTCTATGTAGGATAGAAAAGAAACAACAGGAGTCAGGAAGCCACTACCTTGGTCTACGTGAAAATAGTGTGAGTGAAACAAGAACAGCAATAAGCAATCAATTTATGGAGCAATATAGTATGAGTCGGAAAGAGAAGAGACAAAGAGGGTAGTTTTGCACAAAAGGAAAGGCGTTAAGAGTGGTTATAAATAAAGACAGTCTTGTCAACAGCATTGTGAGAAGTGGAGATTCAATATTGTACAGTAATAACATTGTGATATTATAGCTTAATGAGCATTTTATGTGGTCTACATGTACTATTTAATTTAATAATATACCAATATGGAAATCTTATTTTGACATTTTCAAATGAATAAACTGGTGGTCAGAAATTTTAAGTTTTGGATTGCTAAGAAAGTGGGTGCCAGGTTTGAGCCTTAAAGTCAGATAGGTCTGACTGATTAAAAGTACATGTTTTCAATCTCCATCTTGTATGTTTTCTTTGCAGTAGGAGGTAAATTTCTCTCTCTTGTGGAAGACGAGCCATTTGTTAAAAGCAACAACATTCTACAATAGTCATTTTTAGTACAAAGAAGATAAATAATGGGCTATGGACAAGCTGCCATCACTCACAATGGTATAGTCCGAACATCTTCAATTGTACCAGTGTGCCAAGTTACAATGCTATTTTTCAGCAAAACTCAATCAGTTTAAGTATGATAGTAGAGAAGCAGGATTATGAGACTATTTAGAGTAACAGTTCTCATTGTCAAGTGTACTGGAAGTATTTGAATGGATAAAAAACAGAAGAAACTAAAAAAAATGCATTGAAGACTAGGTATGAAAAACAGTGTTCAAGTTGGATAAACAAAGTATAGTTTTTCAAATTCTTGCCTGGCAGTTTTTTTTAGTATTTTACTGTCACTTACAGTAAAAGGATTAAGTCCAACACATTCTTTTCAACTGAAGCATTAGAGAACTGTTGTGATGGTTCTCTAATATATAAAAATAAGAAATTATTCTTTCCACCCATAACAAGAGACTATTTTTAAATTTTAAATTGCCAAGATCTTTAGTCATTTGTTAGATATTGTTTATCATATTTTTATTCATAAGTTGATACTTATCTGCCCTCCTCATGTCTGAAAATTGCATATATATAAGTTAAATGTCTTAAAACTAATAATAGTGGCTATCCTATTGGAATATGAATATAAAAATACACACATACACATTTATGTAAATACACGTGTTTGTATTTTAAAAATTTCATGTAGCCTATGGACCACTATGATTTCTCCATCTTTGTGTCTTATTTATTTATATCCTATAGCTCTATAGCTTTTGTTTTTGAACTATGTCAGTTTATTATTTTATACTTTTCTGATGAGCCAATATGATTGCTCAAGTTGTTCCGTATTTACGACTTTTGCATATTTGGAATCTTTACTCACAAAATAAAATTAATATTTTAAACTCATTGCTTATTCAAAGCTAAAAGTTTCCCAGTTATTTTAAAATATTATTTCATTAAAGGTATTGGTTATTTGAAACTTCTCCTAGACTTCTAAATGTTTGTTGTTGTTGTTGTTGTTAGGGGCCATGCTAATGTTCTCTGTATTGTTCCAATTTTACTATATGTGGTGCTGAAGCGAGCATGACTTCTAAATGTTTGTTCTTCCCATTACTAGCTTTTGGTCACATTCAAGATACTGATAAATTCTCTACATGTTATAAAATAAACAAAGCTAAACAATACAATACATCAAGAAATTATCTTTTCATAAATATTTTAGTTTGCATATGATAATCTTCTCTACACTTGCTTCTATATCCTGTGTAAATTGCTTAGATAGTAATATTGTTATTTTATTGTCCATTTTACGTTGTTGGCTGACACGCATGGCAGATTAGGTGTCTATTTAGAGGAAAGTGTGACGTAGCCTAGCACCTCACTCTCCCTACCCTGCCAACGTATTGGAATACCGCTGCTTTTTGCCGGTTTTCTCTGATTATGCTTTTCAGATGCCAGTCACAGGAGCCCATTGGATTGCTGTTTCATGGTACATCAACCATGGTGACTGTCTTTGTTTCTTTCCTCCACCCACCTTCTCTTTTCTGGCTCATGTTGAGATTATAAAAGTCTCTACAGACAATCACCTAAGCACTGGAAAGGATACTAAGACACATGTCATGTGCTAAGGTTCTGAAGAGTCTTATACTTTAGTAATAATGTGCGATATTTAAAACATAAATATTTCGTAAGTTAAAAAGTTGTCACAAGAGAGACACAGGACAATATAAATTTTTGTCGAAGAAAAAACATCTATTTTGAGAGAAATAAATAAAGTTTCCTAATAGAACTCAGATTTGATCATTATTTTTTAAAAAAATAATTAGGGGCTGGGAGGGGGCGGGAGCGGTGGTGGCTTATGCCTGTAATCCCAGCACTTTGGGAGGCTGAGGCGGGCAGATCACGAGGTCAAGACATCGAGACCATCCTGGCCAACATGGTGAAACCTCGTCTCTACTAAAAATACAAAAATTAGCTGGGCCTGGTGACATGCGCCTGTAGTCCCTACTACTTGGGAAGCTTAGGCAGGAGAATTGCTTGAACCAGGGAGGTGAAGTCTGCAGTGAGCTGAGATTGTGCCACTGCACTCCAGCCTGACAACAGAGCATGACTCTGTCTTAAAAAAAAAAAAAAAATTAGGATTTTGAAGGTGGAAATTGGCTAGAAAACAAAAACACAGGAATATGGAAAAACAATAATCTTTTTCCCCTAACTCTCAATTTTTCTAGCATTTTTATATTACCCTTACAAATGGTTTCAGACTGATAATACCCAAATTGATAAGCCAATCTGTACAGTTGTCCCAATAAAGGAAACCTAGCAAAACTTACTATATCTCTTCTTAGCTGATTTTTTGAATTACTATTTATTTGTAATGTTTCCTGACATTAAAAACAGCACTGAAATCACTTTTTCTATGCAGTTGGCTCTTTAAGTGGTAGCATTGAAGTAGAGAGAGTAAGAGAACATATCTCGCAAACAAGTGTCTCTTCTAATACTAATAACTATCATTTTTGTGTACTAACCTAAGCATTTTGCCTCATTTGATCTTTGTAGCAATCTTAAATGCTATTTCTTTCTTGCATTACAAATAAAAAAGAAATTAGTTCCAAATAGTTTCTTATTATATCCTAGCTTAAGCATAGTAAGTGATGGAGCCAGGCTTCAAACTTATGCTTCTTTGAGCTATGAACCATTACCTTATTCTGCCTGTGTTTTGTTCCTATTAATGTTTATAGCTCTGGCAGACAATATAGAATATATTTATCATAGACAATTGGAAATGCAAAACTTGAGCACAGTAGAAAATCAGGGAATCTTAATTTGACATCACTGTATATAAAATTACAGGTGAACATTAGTGAATGTGATAGAAGAGCAGAAAGGATTTATAGAAAGAAGAGTGGAAAGTATAGCAACTGGACTTTTAAATAGTTTATCAAGAAATTTGGACTGCCCTCAGTCATGAAATAACTCACACGTAACTTTTTAAAAACCTCATATGATCAGTAGTGTTTAAGAGCATTGGATCTGACCTTCTGTTGCCTGAGTTTGAAACTTGTTTCCAACAGTAACTAGCTGTGTAATTTTAGAATTTTGTGATTTTTTTGCTTTCTTTTTCTTTAGTTTTCTCATTTGTAAAATGGAGATATTAATAGAACACTGACTTCATAGACTTATAAATCAATGTATGCAAATCCCTTAAAATAGTCTCTGTCAGACATTATGACCGCTATGTCAGACATTATGACAGACTATAAAATAGTGTATCAGCACCTCAGTGTCTGCTATTAACATCAATGCCATGCTGCTGTTATTGTTATTGTTATTTTATTTTATTTTACTTTAGGTGCATACTGTATCTGGCATTTCTCCCCATGTTATCTCTCCCCACTCTCCCCTCCCTCCCTAGCCCCTGCTGTCTCTCCTCTACCCCCTCAACTGCCCCCAGTGTGTGATGCTCCTCTCCCTGAGTCCATGTGTTCTCATTGTTCACCACCCACCTATGAGTGAGAACATGCGGTGTTTGGTTTTCTACTCTTGTGTCAGTTCGCTGAGAATGATGGCTTCCAGATTCATCCAAGTCCCTACAAAGGACGTGAACTCATTGTTTTTTATGGCTGTGTAGTATTCCATGGTGTTTATGTACCACATTTTCTTTGTCCAGTCTATCATTGATGGGCATTTAGGTTGGTTCCAGGTCTTTGCTATTGTATACAGGGCTGCAATAAACATACGTGTGCATGTGTTTTTACAGTAGAATGATTTATAGTTCTTTGGGTATATGCCCAGTAATGGGATTACTGGGTCAAATGATTTCTATTTATTTCATTCTAAAAAACAGCCAAAGAAGTAGGCAGTCTGGAAAGAAGTTATAAACAGTGGTTTTTGTGCTATTTAATAATTATTGAAACAATATTTAAAATGATAAGTTATCAGGTTAGGCCAAAAACTCTACTGAAACCTAGGTGGTTCAATTATTGTGCATACTGATGATATAATGTAACTTTAAGAAAACTATGACCACCAATCTACTTTTGAATCTCCTAACTACAGTTCATTGATGTTAGGCAATTTTGTGTGCTCACTGTATAATATTAACTTGTAGAGTAAAGAAAGCAAGAACTGCTCCAGTTCCTAGTTAATGATTCTATTTGGCACAGGACCTCTTGTGTTGCAGGGCAGTTATAAGGGGTCAGTAAACAGAAGGATGAGATTCCAAGGCAGTAGCGAGAGAAAATTTGGGGTACCAGTAATTCCTATTATTTTTGCTTCCAAGAGGATATTTATTACCAACTTATTCTCTGTGTTAGGAACACAACAACAGTGATGCGGAATCCTCAACAATGGGTGTCCAAAAAGGTTAACCACTTGTGATCTCTTTCTGAAAAGACTGCTTCATCTCCATCTTCTTACTGACTACTGTCCTCATAGATCTAAGGAAGTTAGTGGTCCTTGAATGCACTTTCATTATAAAAAGTTTGATTAATACCTAGCGTTACTTAGACAAAGATCTCTTTAAACACCGGACAGAGGTAATTAAAGATTAGACATCTTGGCAGGACTGTTCATGGAACTCCTCTAGAGGATATAAAGACTTTTTTATTAAAGCTGGTGGATATCAAATTTGTCCTCCTCCCTTGCACATGTCTCCATTGCTTCTAAGAGTGTTTTTTGTTCTCTAGCACGGTTCCTACATTCAACTTTTACCCATTCTGACTAAATAACAGATGTTCTTCCTTGGCCTCTCTGTGTTTCCAATGGAAGGATGAATCTACACATCCTTCACAAAATTGTTTTATGAGAAATGGATAGAATGAAAATACATAGAGTTGAAGACCTTGTCATATTCCTTTTATTAAAAGTAAAACCAGGCTGGGTGTGGTAACTGATGCCTATAATCCCAGCACTTTGGGAGGCTAAGGCAGGAGTATCACCTGAGGTCAAGAGTTTGAGACAGACTTGACCAATGTGGTGAAACCCCAACTCTAAGAAAAATACAAAAATTAGCCAGGCCTGGTGGTTTAGGCCTGTAATCCCAGCTATTCAAAAGGCTTAGGCATGAGAATCGCTTGAACCCAGGAGTCAGAGACTGCAATAAGATGAGATCCACTATTTTACCCGACACAGAGCTTCCCTCAATGGAACAGAGAGTTGTGAATTTAGGGAGTTGTAGGAATTAAGAAAACAATGAAAGCTCTTTTGCATATATCTACACATATATATAATTTATATAATCTAAGTGTGTGTATATATGTGTATATGCTACCATACATATGTTTACCTCTTAAGTGAACTCCTAATTTACTATGGTACATTGAAGATATCAACATTATTTTACTATCTTCTTAAATCCTTTGAGACCACTAAAAAATATTTTAAAATACCTCTACATGGATGGAGAGAACTGGAGAAAACAACAACAAAATAGTGGAATCTTGTAAGACTATAGATAAGTGGGAACTGACTTGGTGGCACTGAGCAAGCTGAATCCCAACTTTCTGGTTAGTAAAGCTGCAAACCTTATTTATGCACAGTTTCCTAAGATAAATTAGCAATATCAAGTATCACAGGAAATGAAAATGACAGCGTTACTGAAATATAAAGACCTGTTAAAAGTTATTGTGAAGTCAGTAAATTGCCAGATACCCTCCATTATGCAACCCTGGTAGAAATCTGGAGGTTTATTCTTTCAGGACACAGCTAAACTGTATGGAATCTGAAGCATACTGGAAACTGAATGCCATAAAAATCAGCCCTCTATCACAGTGCATTCCATACCAGACCCCACAGGAATGTTGAAAGCCATAATCTTAGCCATCAGGCAGATTATTCAGACTCTTCTTTGAAGAATTTTTTTAATGTAAAATTGGGAGTTCCCTAAAAATGATTCACCCAGGTGACTCAGAGGAAATTTGATGTTTCAAAAACTTTACTCAGTGCTCAGAAATTCTAAGTCAGATTTCTGATGTCCTTTTCCTAATCAAGAACAAAAAGCCAGCATTAACTGAGCATGCGAGTAAACCCTCGAACATGGAAGATAAGTCTAAAATAAACAAACAGATTTAAACAATTGAAATGAATCAATGCAGGGAGAAAAATACTGTAAAAGTCAAACAGAACAAAACTTGTAACATATCCTCAGATAAATCAGATAATAGCCAATCTATGAAATAAAAACAGAAAGAAACTTTATAAAAACCAATGACATAACAGATAGGAGAAAAAAATGTAAAAAATCATTGACACCACTTACAAAATTCCAAAGTCCAAATAATAGAAGGTCCAGATGGAGAGGGAAGGAAAACAGATGGTAGGAAATAATTAATAAAATTATTAAAATATTTCCCAGAACTGAAGGACATGAATTGCCAACTTGAGAGACTTCACCCAGTGCCCAGTAAAATGAATTAGAATAGACACATACCATGACGCACTGTAAAATTTTAAAATATTGAAGACAAAAAGAATTTTCTACAAGCTACCGGAAAGAAAAATAAAGTGCTCTATCATACAAAATGGATTAGGAATTAGATTTGATTCTGACTTTTCAGCAGCAACAGGGAAGTCTAGAAGACCCCAGAGCAGACACAAATCTGAGGGAAAGAATGCTGTGCTGATTATGACCTTAACATTGCTCTCCTTTTCATGCCCTGATTCTGAGTCAGCCACAGATATATTTTTCTCCTCAAAGAGATATTTCTGCTCTGGCATGCTCCTGAGCACTGGAGCTAAGCAATGACAAACTTAGAAGCCAAAGATCAGCATCTCTCCTTCTCCCCATATGCACGCTGTACTTTTCAGTGTCGTGTCCACAACTCAGCCCTGCCTGTTGCCCTACTTATTGTAAAAATTCCTGAACTTCAAGATATTCTAATGATATTTTCCTCTGACGTTATCTCACCTTTCTACCAACATGCCCAGTTTCTTTGTCTAATTTCCATTCATCATATAGGTCTCATCTTACATGATTTCTCATTTAAGAGTCCTTCCTTTATACTTTTCCTTTCTATGCTTCTTTATACCACTTTAATATTAAGTGGATCATTCTCACCACCATATTGGTATTGATCCATCAATATCAGTGCACTTTTGTAGAACTCTGTGTTCTTTCTGCATAAAACCTAAAACATTGTGAGTAGAGCTACTAGTTTAAATATTTATTTACTATTGACACTCAATTAATCTTTGTTCCAAGAGAGCCAAGTTCTGACTTTTTGTTCAAAAACTGTATCATCAGGAACTAGCAGAGTCTCTGGTGATCTTGATAAGGGCATAAGTGAATACTTCATATACTAATTTACTTATTTTATTCAACACAAAAAATGTATTATCAAATCGTACTAAAATTGAAAATATACAGTTTTATATATGTATGCCATTTAAAAGTTATATGTAAACATATAGGTAGATATGGATATTCATCAAAAATTATTCCTTTAAAATACCAAAAATTGGGCATAAAATTGTTTCTATGTGAAATATTTTGTAAAAAATATGTCATATGAAAGACTGGTATACACCTTCATCTTTTGTGTATGATGGTTAATTAAAATAGATACAATAAGGAGGTTGGAATAGCAAAATTTCCAATGCTGAATTATAATAAGCTGGTCAAATAATGTGTGCTTTATACAATTTTGTATCATAAAGAAATATTGAATTGTGTATTATATATCAAAATGATTGCCTTTGATTTCTACTTTGTCAGAAAACTTGGTTATAAGATCTTTTTAATAATTTAATAACTGTATTCTTGTTAATAAGCATTATCTTCATTTTAAACTTTTCTGTATGGAGAACTGGCTATCCTTAATTTATACTTAAACTTGAGGTTTCATTTTTAAATTGGTGACATAAGGCATGGAACAGGTTTCCAAAATCTAATGTTAGCTTATTAATCAATAATTTAAAAATCATATTTATTGCTTTAGTCCTCAGCTAAGAGGGCAATTAACATAAAGATATATTTAGAAGAAAATGTAGTCACAGAGAAAGAGAATGGTACTGAGTGTAGCATATCACTTTTCTATACCATTAGTTACACCATCATTTTTAACTGATACCATTATTTACACCAAACAAAAAATGCAAAAGACATTGATAAAATATTATTACATTGTGCTAAGTGCCACTGTTTTCTATATTGTCAAGCAAACTGTAAAAACATTCGATAGTAAGAAAGATTCATTTAAAAATTAAGCTTCTCTGATTTGCTTAGAATAAATAAGGAATCTCTGCATGTATTAAAGTGGAACAGTGAACAAAAAATATAATGAGTTATTAAAATTTATGTTTTTGCTTATATTATAGTACTTATGACTTGAAATAATATTGACATATTTGTAAATATAAGAACTTTCTTTTTACTGTCTTTTTTTTTTGAATATTTTTCTTTATTTAAGTCCCAAATAATTAAAATAAGATTTATTTCTGCTTTAAGGTTATCTAGTCCATGATTTTAGTGTTTTCTTCTTGATAACCTTTAGATGATTCTCATGTACTTTGGAATCTGGCTCATTAAGCTGGCTGACACATTTCATAACTCGGGCTTGAAAATGATCAAATAATGAGGACTATAGAGGAGTTGATTTTTGTTACAAAAGGGCAATGTATGGCAATTCTTATTACCAGTTCAGAGAGGTTAGTTCCATTGGACAGAAAATAAAGTGTCATTCTGAATTACTGAACAAGCACTAACATGTGGATAACAGTGAATCAAAAAGGTTTATTTTAAAGCTATGTCCAAAATGAGATCAACAGTATTAGTATAGGATATAGCTCCATGGGCCTGTCTTACCACAGAAACACCAAAAAGTCAAGCATAAAATGTTCAGAATCATCTTTAAATAGCTCCAAAAAATAGCCAAAAATGCTAACAAACTAAAAGAATGCTAAATCAAGAAAAAGGCAAATTAAAAATGGTAGAAAATCTTTGCTACATTTTTACTTACCTTAGCACTCCCCCTTTCTCAGCTCAGCAATGGTGCAGAAATATCAGCCCATGGTATTAGAAACTCTGGCTCTTACTATAGTTGAAAATTATTACCAGTTATTAAAAGAGCCAGAATTTCTTAAAATTTCTATCCTCTAATAAAGTTTTCAATAACTGAGAATTATTTTCAGGATTTTAAAAGCAGATTTTAGCAGGCAGAAAACATAATTAGAACATTTGAAGATAAGTCAATTGAAATTATCCAGGTTGTTGAGCAAAAACTTTTAAAAATTGAGAAACATGAACAAGCCTTATGAAATCTGTGGAATGCCATCAAAGTACTCTATCTGCAATAATGGTAGTCCCAGAAGAGAAGAGAGAAAAAGAGGGGGAAATTTTTGAAAAACAATAAGCAAAATCTGCCCAAATTTGATAAAATACATGAATTTACATATCCAATGAACTTTAAGAAGGACACAAAAATATCTGCACTGAGCCCAATTATATAAACTTTTGACAAAGGAAGAATCTTGAAAGCAGGGAGAAACAACTTGCCATATAAAAGAAAAATTCAATACAAATAACAGCTGATTTTTAAACAGAAACCATGGAGGCCAAAAGGTAGTGGGAAGATAAGTTTAAAGTGATGATATAAAAATAATGTCCACCAATAGTTCTATATTTGATAAAACTACTTTTGAAAATGAAATAGAAAGGAAACGTTTTCAGATAAAGGCTGTGGGAGTTTGATGCTAGTAGATCTCCCCTCCAAGAAGTGCTAAAAGGAGACTTTGTGACAGAAACAGAACTCTAGACAATTACTCTAAGCAACATGAAAAAAGAAAGGAAAAAAAAAAGAAGCACTGGCAGAGGTAACTACAGAGGTAAATACAAAGCCAATATTATAGTACTGAGAGTAGTAGCTCCTTTTTTGTTTTTCATTACGTCTAAATGAAAAGCAAAACCCAGTAACTGTAAATCTATATTAATGTGCACCCAATGTATAAAGACGCAATTTGTGAAAACACATAAAAAGAGAGGAATTTAATTGTAAGAAAAAATGTTTTGGCATACACTCAAGCTATGATAATATTCATTCAGTTGGATTGTTAAAAATGTAAGAGTTTAATTATAAAAATTGGGGGAAGCACCAAGAAACTATCTAAAAATATACATAAAAGGAAATGAGAAGCACACTATAAACATTAATTGAACACAAAATAAGGCAATAATGGAGAAAATTGAAGAACAAAAAATATGTAAGATGTGTAAAAATAGGGAAGTATGCTATAATATTATCCATCATAGAGTTGTAAAGATAAACTGGGTAGAAAATTGTATTATAAGAAGTTGCTATATGAATACACACACACACACACACACACACACACATACACACACACACACATATTTGAGATGGAGATTCACTCTTGTCATTGAGGTTGGAGTGCAGTGGCACGATCTCGGCTCACTGCAACCTCTGCCTCCCAGGTTCAAGCAATTCTCCTGCCTCAGCCTCCAGAGTAGCTGTGATTACAGGCATGTGTCACCACACCTGGCTAATTTTTTGCATTTTTAGTACAGACAGAGTTTCACCATGTTGGGCAAGCTGGTCTCAAACTCTTTTCTTCCACTGTCCAGACAAATACTATTTATACTAAATTTCAGGCTAATCATTTATGAATTAAGCTCCACATGGATCTAATTACAACTTCTATAGTTGTTTTGTGAAAACATGTGCTATATGTTGTATGCTATAGTTGAGAAATATTTTTATAACTAATTTAGGGATTTACTGCATATAAGGATTTGATATGTTATCATAGATTTTTTTTCTAGATCCCTTTATTGAGCTAGCATGAAAGAAGATGTGTGTTTACAATAAATGAGATCATATAAAAATAGTTACTAGAAGAATCTAAAAATTACCTCTTGGGTAGCATGTTCCCTACCAGAATGCAATATACCCATGTAAGTTATCTGCACATGTACACCATGTATCTAAAATAAAAGTTGAAAAAAATTTAAAAAATAAAATCATTTTACTCCCTGTGTATTCTTATCAATGAAATTAGAGAAAACAACATAAACAATATAAAACTATAGTATATTTCTTCTTGAGGATTTTTAGAATACGGGGAAGGAAAGAAAACAAGCTGCAATTCTCTAGAAGTTTGCATAATATAGGATCTTTTGTAAGAAAGATGTTCATACCTCATAAATAGATAATAATCAGGGTCTTCATATAATTTCCATAGTACAGGTATATCATATGTTAACATGCAAAATTCAGTGGTGAATAATTAGTGAAGGAAAAATTACCTAGCTCAAGGGGAAAAAATGTTTAATTTTGAAGTTTTTCTTGACAAAAGATAAAAATAAAAGTATAAAGGAGCCTGGCACAGAAATCCATAGTTCAACAAGCGAATACAGCAGTGGATAACAAAGCAAAATTGTTCTATTATAAAGACACATGCACACATATGTTTATAGCAGCACTGTTTACAATAGTAAAGACCTGGAACCAACCCAAATGCCCATTGATGATAGACTGGACAGGGAAAATGTGGCACATATACACCATGGAATATTATACAGCCATAAAAAACGATGAGTTTGTGTCCTTTGTAGGGACATGGATGAATCTGGAAACCATCATTCTCAGCAAACTGACACAAGAACAGAAAATAGAACACCACATGTTCTCACTCATAGGAGGGTGTTGAACAATAAGAACACATGGACACAGGGAGGGAAGCATCACACACTGGGGTCTGTTGGGGGGGTAGGGACAGCGGGGGTAGGGAGGTTGGGGAGGGATAACATGCGGAGAAATGCCAGATATAAGTGATGGGGATGGAGGCAGCAAACCACATTGCCATGTGTGTACCTATGCAACAATCCTGCATGTCCTGCACATGTACCCCAGAACCTAAAGTGCAATATTTTTATATACATAAAATATTATATATATATTAAATATTTTATAAATATATTAAATATAATATATATATTATATATATATATAAAGAAAAATAGAAAGAATAAACATATCCTACTATATCATGGAAAAAATAAATAGAGGTTATACATTTTTAAGTGCTGATTTCTATGTTTAGATTGTATCAGCAGAATCAAAAACTTATTTTGGGGGCCCGACACCATGGATCACGCCTGTAATCCCAAAACTTTGGGAGGCTGAGGCAGGCAGGTCATTTGAGGTCAGGAGTTTGACACCAGCCTGAGCAACGAAACTCCGTCTCTACTGAACATGCAAAAAAATTAACCGGGAGTAGTTGTATGCACCTCTAGTCTCAGCTGCTGGGGAGGCTGATACAGGGGAATCACTTGAACTTGGGAGGCGGAGGTTTCAGTGAGCTGGGATGGAGCCACTGTACTCCAGCCTGGGTGACAGAGTAAGACTCGGTCTCAAAAAAACCAAACCAAAACAAACCTATTTTTAACAGTTTCTTTTTTATAATATATTTTATATATATATATATATATATATATATATATATATATATCTTACACATATTTAACTTGATATTTTGTACCTAGAAATCTGTGAAAAGTTTTATTTCTAACTTTTCTCCAAATTACTTTTACTTTTAAATTTTAAAATTAAAGTAAAACATTTTAAAGCTTTATGGTTTCCATTTTCAATGCTTATTTTCTTGTCTCTTAGTTTGCCATCTTGGAACCAAGTAGAGAAGAAAATGAGAATATTTTTGGAGGTAGGTAAATGGCTGGCAGCTTGAAATTTATGTAGAAAACTCCCAAACACCTCAGTTGCAGAGTTGAGAGAACTAAAACACCCTCCTCTTTCTGTACTGTTTACTTGAGAAGATTCTTTTATTTGTACTTAGGTTAACTTTATTCTATATTGCATGAAATATTTTTGTTGTTGCTATTAAAATAACTCAGCAAAGGCTAAAGTCTTCTGATTAGCAAATTAGTGACAATGTCCTATTCTTTTCTAAAGCAAACTATTATATTCTATATAGATCTAGAATCTGTTCCTGATATAATTCACTTACAGTCAAACAACAGAATAGCACGTTTTAAATCCCTTATATGAGGCATAATTCTATCCACAGTGTTTTCTCCTTCCCCAATTCCACAAACTACAAAGAGAAATGAGAAAATCCTGGACCAGAATAGCATAAAATTCTTAAGAGTCAGAGTCCAAGAAAACAAAGAAAAAATAAACTTTCCAAAGAAGGTCTCAAAGAGGAAAAGAGAGAAACAGGGAAACTGTGAGCAAGAGAGAGAGAGAAAAACAGAGAGCGAGAATGCTCTGAAGACTTTTAAATCTCAAAAAATTTTTTTTAAAAAAGGAAGGACTACATTCAATGTGTGATAGCAGAGTAGGGGGACTTTACCTAAAAAATGTATTGTACTCAGGTGATGGACACTCTAAATATCCAACTTGATCACTACACATTTATATATATGTAAAATTTTGTCATGTACCCCATAGATTTGCATGAATAAAAAATGAGAATTATTTAGAAAAGTTCCTTATTATAATTATAAATTTAAATTTTTCTAATGATCTTTTTCTGAATCTTATACCATCAATATTGCATATTCATTTGCATAAAATAACTTGTGGCATATATTTCCACAAAAAATAAGAAACAAATTTGTCTGGTTTCTTTATTAGCTCACCACATATTTTTTCATGTACACTATAAAGTAAATCAAATTTCAGATTTCTTTGTCACAGTAGGTATAAGTCAGTCTCATTTGTTCATTCATTGACGTTTTTAAAAAGTGATGATTCTAAATTGTATAGTCTCCAATCTTTTCTGGTGACTTGTGAACTTTGAGTCATAGTGATTAATTTTGTATCCATTAATTGCTGGATCCATTAATTCTCCCATCTACTTCTATTATTACGGTTTCAGAAGACATAAAGCTTTAACAAAAAAGACATAAAGCTTTAACTCTAGTGAGCAAATTCACATCATTTATGTTATAACGTATAATATAATTATGTTTCCCATTATACCGACAGTCATAAATTATTCTTATTCTTATTATTTTGCCTTTGGAGGAAGGATACCATCAAGGCAAATGTGCCTAGGGACCACAAAGTCATAATCCAGCCCTGATTTCTGTCACCATAGAAACTTTTGTCTGTTTTGAACTTTGTGTTAATGAAATCAATCACACAGTATGTATTATTTTGTGTCTGGCACCTTTCATTCAATATCATGTAACTAGCAATCATTCATGCTGCTCTTTCATTTTTCATTGTAAGCCTTTTTCCATTGTTGACAGCATCAAGATCTGAGTCCCCATTCTCCTGTTAACAATTACTTCACTTGTTTACTGCATGGGGATAGTATGAATGAAGCTGCCAGGAACATTCCTGGACAAATATTTTTGTGAAAGTATGTTTTCATTATTCTTGGGTCATAAGATAGATCCATGTTTAATTTTCTGAAACACTGTCAAACTGAAACTTTTACTTAAAGTGGCTTATTATATTACACTCCCACATGTGAGTGCCACCTGTTACATCTTAGACTTGTCATCTCTTTTCATTTTAGCCACCCTAGTGGATGTGGCATGGTATCTTACTGGTGTGTTAATTTTAATTTTCCTGATGAACAATTATACTGAATATCTTTTAATGTAATGATGGACATTCAAATTTTCATTTTTCAAAGTTTCAGATTTATTGGGTCAGATATCATTTTATGCTGAATTTTAGAAGTTTGTTACATAGTAATTTGGGAGATATATGTGGTGTGTATGTGTACGTGTTTATATGCATCTTATTCTGTTACTACTTGTGGTTTGCCTATGCCTATTAATTTCCTCAGTAGATCCTCTGATGAGCAGAAATTTTGTTTTTTAAAGTTCTATCTTTTCTTAATCGATGTTGCTTTTTGTGTGCTGTGTAAGATTCTTCCGCCTATGTCAAAATCACGAAATTAATTTTACATTTTTTCCAGAGGCTTTCAGATGCCAGACGTTATGTTTTAGGACTATGATATATCTTGAGTTAATTTTGATTCATGGACTAAGTTGCAAGATTGGAATTCTTCTTTTCACTCTATAATCATCTTCCCCAGGTATATGTATTTTAAATAGTTTCCTTTTCTCATGTGATTGCTTGGTGCATTGGCCCAAAGTTATGAATGTCTAGCTTTATTTTCAGATTTCTCATATTGTTTCCCACACATAAATCTATTTTTTATTACTGTAGCTTTGTAAGAAGTTTTAGAGTCAGATATATGAGGGTTAAATCATTTTCTTTTATTTATTCATTATATGTTTTTCAGAATGCTTTGGGCTAGTCTAGATCTGTTGAATTTCCACGTTTTTCAGAATCATATTGAAAGCTCCACAGAAAAATGTCTTCTAGAATTTTGATTGGAATTCAGGTAAATTTATAATCAATTTGCAACAAAAGGGCAAGCTATCAATATTCAGTTTTCAAATCCATGATTTTGGTATGCCTTTCTATTTATTTAGATTTTTATAGAGTGATCTTTTCACAACTTTTCTTAGACTTATATTTAGGTATTTGATGTTAAAGTCATTTTAATGTTATTTTACCTTATTTTATTTTCTAATCAAGAAAGAAAGAGAATGATGGGAACGGTGGCTCACACCTATAACCCCAGAGCTTTGGGAAGCCAAGATGGAAGAATTGTTTGAGTCCAAAAGTTCAAGGCCAGCCCCGACAACATAGCAAGACCCTGCCTCTACAGAAACTTTAAAAATAAGACAAAAGCAGGGTGATGTTGTGTGCACTTATAGTCCTAGCTACTTGACAGGCTGAGGCTGGAGGATCACTTGAGCCTGGGAGTTTGAGGCTGCAGTGAGCTATAATCATACCACTGCACACCAGTGTGTGCAATAGAGCAAGATCTTGAATCTAAAAAATAAAAAAAAATTGTAAAAGAATGATGGATTTTTTTGTAGTCCACTGGCTCTGTACAGATTTTAAAATGTATTGTTATTTTAATAATACTTATAGTGCAAGTCAGGTGGAGAGAAATTTTTTCATCTCCTGTTCTGAAAGTGTGTGTATGTTTTCATTTTTACTTTCTGAGGGACATTTGCTGCACGTTGAATTCTAGATGAACAGATTTTTTTTTTTTTTTTTGACAGAGTCTCACTCATGCCCAGGCTGGAGTGGAGTGGTGTGATCTCAGCTCACTGCAAGCTTCACCTCCTGGGTTCAAGACATTCAGCCTCCCCAGTAGCTAGGATTATATGCCACCATGCCCGGCTGATCTTTCTATTATTAGTGGAGATGGAGTTTCACCATATTGTCCAGGTTGTTTTTGAACTCCTGACCTCAGGTGATCCACCTGCCTCAGCCTCACAAAATGCTGGGATTATAGGCAAGAGCCACTGTGCCTGGCCGGAAGAACATAATTTAAATATTAAATTTGTATTCATTTATAATTTATTTATTCCTTAAAAGATCTTATTCCATCATATTCTGACTTCCACTCTTTCTGACAAGAATTTAGCCATTTTTTAAATTATTTTCAGTATGCCCTGTGGCTATTTTCTCTCACAGCTTGCATTAATTTCTCATTGATGCTGTGACAAATTACTACAAATGTAATGGCTTAAAACAGCACACATTTATTCTCCTACAGTTGTGGAGGTTAGAAGTCTGAAATGGTCTCATTATACTGAAATCAAGGCATTGGCAGAGCTGTGTTCCTTCTGGGAGGTTCTTGGGGAGAATCTGTTTCATTGTCTTTTTTCGGCTTTCAAAGGTTGCCTGCATTCCTTGGCATGTGGTTCCCTTCTCTGCCTTCAAAGGCAGCAGCACAGCACCTTGAAATACTCTTTTCTTCTCCCTGATTTCATTTTCTCCTTCTTTGGCTGTCATTCTCTTGTTTCCCTCTTCCCCTTATAAGGGTCTTTGTAATTATATTGGGCAAACTTGGATAATCCAGAACAATTTCTCCATTTCCATATCCTTCACTTAATCACATCTGCAGAGTTCCTTCAGTCATGTAAGAATTCAGATAGGAACATCTTGGGGAGCTACTATTTAGTCTACCATATGCTTTAAAATTTTTTTTTCTTTATCTTTGATTATCTTTGGTTTTACTTTAACATACCTGAGTGTGGCTTTCTTTTTTATTTTCCTCTATAGAAGGTTTACTGAACTTCTTGATTCTATGGTTTATTGTATTTTACCAAATTTAAAAAGTTTTGGCAATTATGCCTGCAATTCTTTTTCCTGCTCTTATCCTTCTTTTCTCCTTTTTGAACTTCAGTTTGCATACGGTAGAATATTTCTTTTTGTTCTACAGATTTCAAATGTATTGTTTATAGTTATTATTAAATATTTTTTCCATATCTTTGTTTGTATCTTTTTTATTTATCATTATTTAATTTCAGGGAGTCTTTTCTCTCCTGTGTTCATGTTTCTTATAAGACCAAGCTAAAAGGTTTTTTTTAATAACATTTTTGTTTGGATTTTTAAAAAGTAATTGTAATTCTCTGCTTTAATTCCTCATCCACTCACTCAAGTTGTTTCTTTTCTACTACATCTTTTAACATATTTATTATAGATATTTAAAATTACCTGACAAATCTAACATCTAAGATATTTCTACATTTGCTTCTTTTAATTGTTTTGTCTCAATGATTAAATTTTATGACTCCTTTGTATGTCTCAAAATTTTTAAAAATTAACAAGATAAATAATATTATCTTCAGTGATGGTGCATTCATTCTTTCTTGGGGGCAATCATGTGAGTTTTTGAGTCAATACATCTGTTTTTGAAATAGTTCTGAGCTAGACTGCTAGACTACTGATTCAGTTAAAATGAATTCAAGGCTGATGAGGCACATTCTCTTCAGCAGGACCTGGGATCTTAGTACTAAGGATACTCAAAGAATTTCTTTTTGCTTTACAGCACAGCTGCCAACATTCTTTAGAAAGTTTTAACATGGGAGGCTTAACTCTTAGCCATTTTAGTTCCTGAGCAATTTTATTTGTTCTCCACTCTTGTTCATCATTTGATGGCATTCAGGTGCTCTCTTTTTCTGTCCTGCTGCCCTGAGTCTACCCTTTGAAGGACTGTAGTTCAAGATTCAGTAAAAGCTTAAAAAGTCTTAGGAAAATTCCTCTCGACCTTCCCATCCTGCCCTATCCTTGGGACTTCAGTGCTTCTTACACTGGAAAGTTCTAGGTGCCTCCAAGCATCTTTCCAGTTCATCGGCTGTGGCACAATTTGTAGCAGACAGGCCTCCTATTTCCCAGGGATCAGAAGGTTTACCTGCCATGAGGTCTACTCTCCCTTCAGTGTTCTGAAATACACCTCACTGAAAGCCCAGAATGGCTCAGTTTGCTTCCTCTCAAATATCCTGCCCTGTTCTCAGCCTACAGCAGGCTCTAAGTGCCTCAGGGAAGCTCTCTCTAACCACTCTTTTACTCTGTTCTTTGGACTTCTGGCTGCAGCTCAGGTTATTCAATAAAGAATATGGAAAGAGTTGTCAGGTAGATACACATCTGCCTGGAGACGGGACCCTACAGGACTCTAAACAATCATGCCAGAAAATATGTGGTCATTATTATTATTGTTGTTGTTATTATTATCATTACTACTTGATATGGTTTGGCTGTGTCACCAGCCAAATGCCATCTTGAATTGTAGCTCCCATAATTCCCACGTATTGTGGGAGAGACCCAGTGGAAGGTAATTGAATCATGGGGCTGGTGTTTTCAGTGCTGTTCTCATGATACCAAATAAGGCTCACAACATCTGATGGTTTTATAAAGGGGAGTTCTCCTGCACATGCTGTCTTGCCTGCTGCCATGTAAGACGTGCCTTTACTCTTCCTTCATCTCCTACCATGACTGTGAGGCCTCCCCACAGTGGAACTGTGAGTCCATGAAACCACTTTTTCTTTAAAAATTGCCCATTGTAGGTATGTCTTTATGAACACGTAAGAACAGACTAATACACTACTACTACTGCTGCTGCTGCTGCTTCTGTTTTAATTTTAGCTTATTTCTCTTAACTTTATTCTCTGGTGAATTCCTCCTCCTTTATCTATTCCACCAAGATCAAAAGCAACCAGAAATCTCTTCTCTACTGAAAAGGGTTTGTCTCTTTAAGGACTTAAGTTCATTAAGGTGTTTTACATCCACAAATATCTGCTGGGTTTTCTTAACAATCTGTCTTTTTCTCATCATTAGAGTAAAAAGTAGCATCATTTTGCTACATTCTACATCTTAGCAGCAGAAGTTTGTAATGCTTGATGCTAAATATATAGTGTGTATATATTTATATATACATATATAATTTATATATATATTTATATATACATATATAATTTATATATATATTTATATATACATATATAATTTATATATATATTATATATATATAAATAAATACATTTTACACAATTGTATAACTAAATTTTAAATGTCAAATATCACAATGTATTAAGATCTATTACTTTTGACTAGAAAGCCTTCTAGGATACTTTGATGCAAAAATTGTTGAAATATACTTTGAGATTTTAAAGTTACCTACTTTGTACATGTAAAATTTCATATATTGTTATGTCTTTATATGGAGAAATTTTTATATGAATATGTTAACATAATAACATAATTCTCAATTACTAGATAAAAATAGCTTTCCATTTTATGAGAAAGATTTAGATGTACTACAAACAATTCGTTGATTGCTTACTTGCTTGAAATATTCTTCAAGGTATCGTGTCTTTACTTAGTGATGGTAATGAAAACATAATTCTCTTGAGGTAACATGATTAAAAATAATATCTGAAAAAAGAAAGATTTCCAGAAATATAACTAAGGGATTTTAAGAGTTTAAGTGGTAAAATAATGGATCTTTCTTTTTAGTGTGACACCATCTGTCTCACCAGCTTCGATCAGACTGTTAGGTGTTCTCTTCTCTCTATTTTTGATTGAAAAAACTTTTGACACTTATCAGACACAATCAATAGCTCTATTTTTGACCTTATAGGAAAAATGTGATTAATATTTTGCCTTAATATTTAAATTCAATAATTAATTAAATGCATTCAATTATTTAACAAATATGTAAAGGATGACAAGGCATGGTGCTAGACTAAAGAATAAAATAATGATTAGAGTACCAATACGTTTTAGTTTCTGTCGGGCCAGGTAAATGAAATCTCAACATTAATTGCTTCTGAAATTATCATTATGTAACTAAAATTTAGTCACCATAGTTATAACTTTAAGAAATATCATTTTATTCTTAAAAATATAAAATTTATCATTACAAACATTCAGAAGGTACAAAAATATAATGGGTGTGTGGAGAACTAAGAATACATTAAATTATATGATCATCTACTATTGGCTCAAGGCAAGGTTCTTTATCTTCATGAAGACAAGACCCAATTCTCAGAAAGGTTTAAGACATCTATGTTCCTGAAGGCCCTGAAGATAGATGGCGGGATCAAAGGATTATTTTAGTTCTTTTTTTCCCCTTAACAGTTATCTTAGGCAATCTAAGTAGGTGCTTCAGAGCGTATTTTTAAAATATATCTGTTTGCTCTCTATATTACAAGATTTGTATTCTGCAATATATCATACAAGCCTGTGAATTCAACTCCAGTACACAACTTCAAGAATAATACCGAAAGTCTGCTTAACTTTACAATTAGCTCGTCTAAATCTTAGTAAGATTAGATAATGTGAAACATTATAAATATTAGACAACTTTTAAATGTATACCTTTAAATTTTAATTCTACATTCCATGAAGTTGTAATGAGTTACGCCTAAATAATCTGGAAAAAAATGCTATGAAATATAGGAAAACTTGTTTTATGGGCAAGATAATTGTTTTATGCTTTCAGAAGATACATAACAGAGACTGCTACTTTATAGGTTTTATGTAAACAAATGTAAACTGTTTCACTGATTAGTCACACATTTCATAAAATTTGCATACTTCTTTTAAGTAGATAAGCTATCTTTGCCTTGGTAAAGGCAAATAATCATGTTATATTATTTCAATAAGATTACACAATTTCAGTTAGCCACAGAGTTAGCAAGCACATATGTTTTTCAATGTGAACAAATATTTTAAACCCAGAGGGAACAAAAAGCACAAAATAGCTTCAGTTTGTGCATCTCAGACCCTGCAATTATCCCACGGAGAATTTTCTTTTCAATGACTTTCAAATGTTTCTGTGTAATTGTAAGTTAGATAACTTGGTAAATTCTGGTAACAGGTTCCAAAAAATGCATTTAAATTTGAAATTGGTTTTGCCTAAGAGTAAGTAATTTATATCCATTGTATAAAAACACAAATGCAAGTGAAACAAATTTTGATTGACTACACAATATAATATACTGAGATATTATATGGTAAATGGACTGCAGAATAAGTGTTCATTATTCAACAAAGTGCTATGTGTTAGAGGATACTGTTGCCAAATATTGCAATATATTACAAAATTCAGCTATGATTATATATAAACCCTATAATAACATTTAAAACAAAAAAATAAGGCTGTATCAAGTGAATTTTTTAAAGGATTTGAATCACTATGGGACAGATCCACAATATGCATTAATGATTAGGGTATCATTCTAATTCTGAAGAGAAAAAAACAAGTGGCATTTTTCTTAGTTAATTTTAATAAATAATTCTTTCAAATGAGAGTAAAGATATTCACACACTAAGAATCAAAATACAAATAAAACTATTAAAATGTTTTTAAGAGGCTATTTCAAAATTTCCACAGAACATGATGGACAAAATGCATTTAGTGTGTTGCTATCTATAATTAGCACAGATAATATTATGAACTAGTTGGAAATTAGTGCCTGTAGACTTTTATTGCTACTCATCCCTTCGGACCACACATTGCATATTGGGATATACCTGTAAAGTATGTATGCATATGTGTATGTTTGTAAAATGTCTCTTTACATTCTACATATGTATGCCTGTATGTACTTATGTATATATGTATGCACGTATGTATCCATCTATCCATCACCTATCTTTCTATCATCTATCATCGTGCTATACCCGGCTTCAATTTCCAGTAAGGCAAGTTTGTCCTTTATTCCTTCCTTCTTATATCACTATTTTTATTCACCTATAAAACACATTACATTCATCTGTCAGAACCAAAATCACTAAATGCAGAACACTAAAATGCATTTCAAATAAATGTCTTCAGTAAAATAAAAATAAATAACCATATAGTAAACTAAATAGAAGATGACCGTAATGAATTCAGATAATGTTAAAAATCATGTGGAATTTAAGGCCCTATACTAAATAGGAAAAAAAGCAAAATTCAATGATAAAAGTTGTAACATACAATGAAATCATAATGACAACGTATGTTTTTGCATTGAAAAACACAATAAAATGCATGAGGGAAATTTAGTGAGAAACATAAATATTTAAAACAATAAATTGTACTCCCAGATTTTACTCTTATAAGACTTTTGTGACATGTTTACATAAAAATGACTTAAGTGATATAATTTATGAGTAAAATTATGGAATATATAATTTTCTATAGTTAATATTTATTACTATAATTGTATATAGCGAGACAGAGTAACTGAGGGAAAAACAATGTCCCCTACAGAAAACACACATCCTTTTTTTCTTTATAAGGAAGAGCAACAAAAATAGATTATGTACCTAAACACAAAGGAAATCTCAACGAAGCCAGAAAATAGTGCTCATCGATACCACAGTATTTGAACTTAAGGTAACAAAAATGCAAATAAATAACAAAGGAATAACCCCAAAGTATATAATGTGAATGAACAAAAATGTTTTAAATAAACCTTGTGCTAAATAAAAATTAAAGTAGGAATGTTTCAAAAATCAGTGCAAAGCTGTATCAATATATCCAATACTTATAGATTCAGTTACAGATGCAGAAACTCCACAGAAGAAAAAATGTTTATCATCGTCTCGTATGTTTCAATACTAAGCAGCACTCTTGAATTTATTACCCTTAGCATTTATTATAACAAATAAAAAACTAAGCAACAAAATACATCAAAAGTTAATAATAGTGTGATACATGACTAGCAGCCTAGTTAAAAAGAATCTTCTTGTTTGTTGCAAACAGAACTTCCTTTGGAAGGCCCAAGTGAGTCTAGCCTAGTGTATTCAGCATCTATAACTCTTGCAGTCACAGTGACCTTGATTAATAATAACTAACGTAAAAATAACAGAGTTAGAAGTTTTAAGCAATAAAACAGAAGAAAACATTTTTATCAAGGAGAGAGTTGGCTTTTGCTTGTTCTGATTTTTGCTTTTTGACACTTGTTCTTCACACTCCTTCATTCTTGGAACACTGAGAAATGCCTAAACATACAGTAGTCCTGAGATTTAAGAATGAGAATCACATGCTACTGATGGCAGAGAAAGAAAGTGAGGGCAAAGGAGATTGTCACAGGGAAGCCGTTGTACCAATTACCTGATTTGCTTGTTATGATAAAAATTCAAATTAAAAACCTCATTTTTCTTTAAATTTGTGCAGAATTTCTACTACAAATTGCCAATTAAGTAAAGTAGAACTAAGGAAGGGATAAATGCTGAAATAACAACAAATGAATTTTAAAATAAACATTGCAACAAAGTTTGGTTCTTTAAAAATGTAAATAAAGAGATCGCCCAATTAAGAAATAAGAATAAAAGAAAATATATACAAATAAATTATGGAAAGATGTATGTATGACACATAAAATGACTGTACACCTATTATGTAAAAATACTAAAAAGCAATTTTTGTAAATGTGTGAAAGTCTTATCCAAAGTCCCACAATTAAAAATAACAATACTGAGAGATTTGACTACAAATATTTTTGTTATTTCTTTACTTCAAGTACCGCAAAACAGAGATAATTATTTGCAACACACTAAAGACACAGAAGATTAGTATCTGTTAGGTCGGTGAAAAGTCATTATAGTTTTTGTTGTTAAAAATAACGGCAAAAACCACAATTACTTTTGCAGTGACCTATTACAACATATAAATGATTTCTATGAACAAATGACAGCATACAACTCAGGGAAAATTGATGCAAATGACACTGAGACAATACTTGATAGAGGAAGAGATGCAGGTTAATGTAAAAAAAAAAAAAAAAAGCTGAAACTCTCTATTCAAGATATGTACAAAATAATGCAAACTGATGTTTGACCTAACAGATTGGCTAAAATTTCAAAAGTTTTAACAGTAACTGTTGAAGAAAATATATTTAAAATATCTCAGATATTGATAATGCACATGTAAGTTGGCATTATTTAATGGAGTGATGTGGTACTACCTTGCAAAATTTTAAATACATAAAATTTATAAGTGTACTTTTCAAAAAGCTATGGAAAGAAAAAATAGTTCAGCTACATTAGCACAGCATAGGCTATTTATTGGCATATGGTTTTTAATACTGAAATCCATAGAAAAGGGGGTAGTTATATAAAACATGCAGATGTTAACAAAAGTGGATTAGTTTTTATATACCAATGTGCAAAGATATAAAGCTATCCTTGAACTATAAAATGACAGTATTTATTTAAAACCCTGAAAATACATGATTAAGATTGAATGGGTAGATAGAGGGTTGTTTTTTTCAATGTTTAGTTCTTTGAGCAAATATAATTTATATATTCTACATATAAGTCCTATCAATTCAAAATTACGGCACCATAATTTTCAATTAATGTAAATTAAATATTAGACTCCTGAACAAACTTTCATTATCCTTTCATTTTATAAATCTCAGTTATCATAATTGTACTCTAATCTCAGTCACAAAATAAATAGCTAATATGTTTTGTTCATTCTTTTCTTGACATCTCTCCTTGGAAGTGAGGTATTGTCTCTCATCTGTTATTTTCTGTGGCTAATAGAATGTTAGAAATCAGGAAAGAAAAAGAACTTTGAAAAGTTCTTGTTCTTTTGTCACTCTTGCTTCTTAAAGAATGGAAGTATGCCCACAACAGCTTGCTGAAGGGAGGAGGCAGACATGCAGAAAGAGCCAGAGTCATCTTAAACCAGCCAAATCGAGTCCTTCTCCATTAAATAATATATTTAAGATATGCATTATGTAGAATCCTCATTCTTTTTTCTTTTATTTTATTATCTATATTTGGGGATAATTGACATGTCTAATGACACATGCTTAAAATACAAAATTTAAAGCTTTTACAGCCTTTTAAAAATGGTAAAGTTACAATTTAAAGTGTAATTGTTGAGATCCATATACAGCTATCTTGATTTTTCTTGCTTTGGGGGATTGTTGAGCTTCGTAGACATGCTGATTTATAGTTTTTTCAAATTACAAAAATAATTTTCACTGTCCACCTTAAATTCAATTTCCAGGTCTCCTCTTACATATATATTAGCTGCTTGAAGTTGTCCCACAACTGACTGATACTACCTTTTTTCACTCTTATCTTTATCTTTGCTTCATTTTAGATAGTTTCTAGTTGTATGTCTTCAATGTTACCAATTTTTTCTTCTACAGTGTCTAATCTGCTGTTTATACTTCCATTTTATCTATCATATCAGATGTAGTTTTCAGTGGCAGAAGTGCAATTGGGGTGTTAGTTATATCTTCTATGTTTCTAACAAATACATTAAATCCTTTCTGTAGTCTCTTGAACATGTGAAATAAGTTATAATATTTATTTAGTGTCTGTATCTACTAATTCCTTCATTGCTGTCATGTCTATGTTCATTGTAACTACTGGTATTTCTTCATGTTGTGTGGTATACTTTCCTGACTCTTCGCATGTCTGCTGAATTTTGATTTGATAGAATGCATTGAAAATTTTACTTCTTTGAGTGCTGCATATTTGTGTACTTCTATAAATATTATTGAGGATTTTTGGGGGCAGGGGATGAAATTAAGTTGCATAGACACAATTTGGTCTCTTTGTATATTACTTTTTAAGTTTTCTTAATGGGAACAAGAACAATGTTAAATCTGGCCCACTAATGAGGCAAGACCCTTTTGGGTACTCTCTCCAATCTTTTGCTTTTTGAATTATGAAGTATTCTACACTGGATGCTGGAAAATGTATTCCTAACTCTATCTCCCACCACTGAAAATTTTCTCACATGTTTATGCTGTGCAATGCAATGGAGGGCTTAATAGCTTTAGTTAGGAGAAATAATATATTCCCTGTTCTTTGTTCTTACTGGATGCATAAGTCTTGCAATAGAGTTTGAAATTTTATTATTGTAAAACCATTATTATATGAAAGGTGACAAAAACATTTATTGTGTTATGGTGAGCAAAATTTTATAACTTTCAAATAAATATATTTATTTCTTTAAGATTCATATTTCTCAGTCTTAGTACAGGTATGATATGCTAATTTTTGAATGTTATTTTTATTTTATAGTACAGATGTCATTCTACATTCATTATAATTTGTTACCTTAAATAGTTACATATGTTTTAAGTAAATAGTTTCTAATGAAATAATGTATAATGATTACATTTTCATGTTAAAAATGTAGAGCTCTTATGTAACAGAAGTTCTAATACCAGTTAACTGAGGTAATGATAGCAAGACCTTTAGTCATACTTTTAAATGAATATATTTTAATAATGTAAGCAATTTTAACTACATGAATGAAAGTAACATATGTGTGTGAAGTGTTATATATTTAGGCTAGAGTTGTTTCTTGGTATACAGATTTTTTTTTGACATTGTTGTGTTAATAATGTTTCTGCCCTCTAGAGTTCTGTGCTTTACAATTTATTGGTTGAGAATTGGCCATCTGAGAAAGCTAATTCAAAGATGTGCTATTGAATTAGCCTTTAATACAAACAGTAATTCACTAAGTGGTCTCTTAGTTGCCTAAAAGAATGAACTATGCTTCAAATTTACATCCTGGGAGCAGCTTGCACAGAAGACCAATTCTGGCTTCTCCTATTCTTATCAAAACATATAGCAATTATTTCAAAGCATTTTCAGACCTCAAACTAAAACCATGTTGAAACTCCGATTTGAGCAAAATAAGGTAGATACACACTATACGATGTTAGTAAATTAAAATAACTTTAGAAGTTAACAGTTTAATTAGCCTATTTGCTTTTTCAATGTTTATTTCTATGCTGAAAATAAACAGATTGAGAAAAGTAGAATTTTAATATAATTGGGTTTTTTTCTTGTATTGAGACTGAGTTTCTCTCTTGTTGCCCAGGCTGGAGTGCAATGACACTACCTCGGTTCACTGCAACCTCTGCCTCCCAGGTTCAAGCAATTCTCTTGTCTTAGCCTCCCAAGTAGCTGGGATTACAGGCGTGAGCCACCATGACTGGCTATTTCCTTTTCAATGTTTTTAGTAGAGACGAGGTTTTGCCGTGTTGGTCAGGCTGGTCTCAAACTTCTGACCTCAGGTAATCCGCCTGCCTTGGCATCCCAAGGTACTGGGGTTACAGGCATGAGCCACCGTGCCCAGCCATTTTAATATAATTCTAACCAATGAAATTATATGTAGAAATCTTACCAAGCTAAAGAGTACTAAGATGTGTCTAGTTGATATGCAATATTTTTGCTCGTTACGTAGAAAAACTTATATAACTGACTAAAACCAAATTATGTTAAATTTAATATATATCATTATTGTTTTATAAAGCTTAGTTTTATATATTAATGTCAATACTATTTATAGCAAGACAGAAGTGAATTATTTCCACCAACACAAAGTCTGATAGCATTAAAACAGTAAGGAGACGCAAAGGAGATACTTTAAAATAATAATTACCTCAAAAGGATCAGATAGAAATGGGAAAAATAAATTAACAAGTCAGGGTTTAAATTTAGAAGAGTCAAGAGCCACAATGAAAATTAAACAGAAAATGCAGTAGTTCCTTTGTAAGTGAATACAAAAATTTTAAAATTTAAATTCTCATCCTAAATGTATATCTCTTAAACAAATATAGCCATTTGTTTAAGAATCTTAATTTATGCTATTTTGTTTGTATCTGCTTTAAATTTGCTTTATTTAGCTATTTATTCTCAAAAGAAGGGCAAATTTGAGGTCTTCCTTGTCACCCACACTGGAGTGCAATGACACTCTTCCTGCACCCTTGAACTACTGGCCTCAACTGATCCTCTCACATCAGTCTCCCTAGTAGCTGGGATTACAGGTGTGGCATTGTACTTTGCTAATTTTTGTTTGTTTGTTTTTGTAGAGATGAGGTCTGCCTAAGTTGCCCAGGCTGATCTCTGTCTTCTGTCCTCTACTGATCCTCCCGCCTCAGTAATCTATGACCATGGGATTGTAGGCAAGGACCCACATGCCCAGTTTATCCTAAAATTTTAAATATCACTGCCTTATAACTAACTGAACTGGTATACTTGGTACTAAAGAAGTCATGAGTAATCAAAAAATGTGATATACATCACACTACTCTAGAAAGAAAAAATATGCATATATATACATGTATATATGAATATAAATGAGCTCTGAAGAGCATCCTTTCTTTATACTTTCTCTATATTAAACAACGCTTCATAAATTGGAATTATTTCAAATTAGACACTCTCCATTTATTCCAAAACTTGCTGTTAGCAATAGATTTCTCCATAGGAAAAACAACAATAACAACAAAAAAACAATGTCAACTTCTCCAAAGTTGAAAATTAGCTTTTTAAAAATTATAAATCCTAATTAATACCTGAATAATCATTTAAAGATTCTCATTTCTACCAACCTGAGTTAATTTGAATTGTGTCATTGTCCTTATATTTATTACTATATTTAATTACTAAGTTATGATAACAAAATTTAGAAAAAAGATATTGAAATTATGAAATGTGTTTTATTGCCTCAAATGGGTAAATCTATGTACATTTAAGCAGATTAAATAGTTCACTACACTTATTTTGACATATACAAAATAAATTGTGTGCTGACCATATTATTATAAATATGTTAACATCACATAATGTTGTATAACTTATAATTCGTTAAATATAATTTTTTAAAAGAAAAGTATTTTTTGGAGGAGCAGCTACAAGCCTACCTAAGTTTATCATGAGCTGTTCAAAAATAACTCAGAATGAGTCTTGTGGATGGAAATGCAGTGCTTGATTCATGTTCTGATTTAAGCTGTAACAAATACAGATGAGTTAAAATAATAATAATATTTTTTTTCATAAAGATTAACTCCCAAGCACTCACAGAAATGTTGAATATGAGTATAATCTAATAAAGTAAGTATTTAAGTATTTTTGTACTCTACTATCACATTTAATAACTATTCCTAGTATTATTTAACATGTTACTATTAAGAAAGGTCCAGATTTACATTTTGACTATTTATATAAACATTACTAAAAAGATTGTAAGCTCTAAAGAATATTGTTCTGGTTATCTTTTCAACTATTTTGTCTCAGAACCTTGCATAGCTCTCTATGTATAAGTATTTTGATATGAACTGGAAAATCACCTCTGTTTGCCACTTTAGCCAAGACGGTTCTTGTTGCAACATCTGCAAATCACTTTTCTTCTATCGTAACCCTCTGGAACACTAATTTATATCTTATGAACTTGGGAGGAATAATACTTCCTCAGAGCATTTTTTGTAGTTGCTGCTAATATATCTGTGATCCTTTTTTTTTTACTTCCTCAGAATATTAATGAGCCCATATTGCTCATTTGAAAATGGAATTATAGGCATTGTATAATAGTATCTTCTATTACTATCTTTAGTGTTGATCTGTCATTTAATTTTCGTAAGTTGATGCCCTGTCTTTTAAGTTTCTCTAGGGCAGGGACCATGAATTAAATATAATTTTGCCACTTAGGCAGCTTATTAACCTAGCTCTTCATACTCTTTCAACCACCATATAATTACTAATTGAAGTTTCAGGCATGTTAGAACTAGAGAACTTTTATTTCTGAAGACATGTAAGGATTCATTTAAATATATTCATTTTGTAGATGGGGAAAATTCATATAAAATTTTTATATTGCAGAGATTCATGATTTTCAGAGCAGAATTCGTGCTTCCTTTCTTCCAACCAGTCCTCTAAGTACAGGCTTTGGGGTCCAGCTGTGCCTCTTGCTACCTATATTTTGTTTAGCTCAAATTTCCAACTAATATATAAGGTATACAGTATCTCATAGATTTGCTATAAATTTAAATAAAAGTATTTAAGTAAAATACTATACTATGCAAAACACCTGGCAAAATAAGAATGCCACAGATGATAGTTATTGCTTTTTTATTTTCACTTTCTTGTAATTTGATTCAAAATATCTATGAAATAATTTCCCTTTGTTCTAGCAAGTTTTTATAGACTCGTCCTTAAGACATAAAAATGTTCTTTATTTAAATAATACATTTACAAATCCCTCATATATTGTATATAGTTACAAGATGAGTATTGTTAAGAAGTTGGTCTTGAAACTTAAAAAGCATAAGTCAAAGCAATTAAAGCATTCTTGGCTAGTTTCTTCAATTGTAAGATTATCTATAGTATATGATGATTGCTGCAACTGAAATACTACAATAATCTTGGTCCCCTCACAGATAATGTGATTTTCCTCTAATATAGCTCAGGGTTAAAGAGACCCAAGACTGTGCCCAAACACTCATATAAAAAAGAAAATCATAACAAAAATACAAAATTTATTTAACCTGCATGCTTCTATGCACTCTTCTCTTTGAATAAGTCTGAACTTTTCTGAGTAATTGATGCAATTGAGTACAAAGAGTTCTTAAATATTTCTTTTTTACAAAAGTTTGCCCAACTACACTGTTTGCAACATAATGTGCATACTTATAATTATCAATTAATGGCCGTGGATAAGTGTAAATATGACACTATGCTGTGCCAAAAAATTAACAAGGCATCTTTCCTGCTCATGCTGATACATGTATAATTGTAAAATACACTTAGAAGTGATTTGCGTAATTTCAAAATATACTAAAATGCTTCAGAAACTGATTGTAATAGTGATCTTTTAAGAGTACTTCCATTTAGGAATATATCTCCATGAATTCTGAGATGACATACAGAAATGAATTACTGGAACAAAGGATTTCAGATATTATAATAAAAAGTAATTTTAAGTAATACCCTTTTTTCTCCAGATTTCTTCAGGTTTTATGAACACTAAATACTAGCTATTCACACTTATACTGATTTGAGCCTCTACTTAATTCTGATTTGACCCTGAAATATAACGGATAATAAATGAAGACTAAATTGAGGTGGCTTTTATTGTAATATTAAGAATGTCTCTGAGAATATGTTCTGGATTGGCAGTCATCTGCCTGGGGTGAAAAATTTCAAGTCAGATTTAACCTCTAGAAGAAAATGACATCTTCACACTTCAGCTCACTGATACTTGTTTTAGATTATTTAATTAACAATAAATTTATCAAATCCTCTATTAGATTCCACAGAGCAGTGTAGCAGCTCCTGAAACATGTCTACAAATTACCATGCAGATTGTTAAAAAGTTTTCCTTTCAAAATCACATAGTACAATGAAGCTACATTATGTTGAAGAATACAAAAATACCTGGAATCACTTATTTATTATTTACCTAAGAAAATTTCAAGCTTTTTTAATATAGCTGAGTGGAAGATTTAATATCAAAGGTTAACTATTTTAAAGACTGTGGCTTTTCTTTTTCTGCTACCGTAGGAAATCAACTATCAGATTTTTGGTCAGTTTACGGTGTTCTTCTATGAACACAGGTCATATTTAATTTATAATGTTTGCTTCATTCTTAGTCTATAAATATTAATAGCTTCCTGTGTTTGCCTTCAAGGTCTCAGCATGATAGTAATAGAAATTTATGAAATGTGATTTTTGGCTTCTATATGTAACAGTTACATTTTGGAATAAAGTATTTCCTAATTTTACAACACATATGGTCACAATTCCTTATTTTCTTTTTCCTGAGCTTCCTGAAAACTACAATAATTTCTTTATAACAAATTAGAGTCTCCTTAATTGTTGGTTTATCATTCCATTGCTTTATTTTATTCTAGAGCAAGATAATGCTTACCTAATTATCAAGCAAGCATCTAGAGTTGACATAAAAAGATTAAGATTTCCCTAAAGCATCATTACAACTAAAAGGGAAGTGATAATTAGTAAGCATTCATTAATTGTTTTCAATATTTTTTCTAAAGCACATATTCATATGAATACTAAAGTTTTATTATACCTTTATATCTCTATATATCCTTTATATCTCCAATGGGTCTACTCCTGTTATTACTTGACCTAAACTTCCATTCTATATCCATGACCTGTTTTAAAATTATTTTCAGAATCTCTAGCACATGACCACTCTCTGGACACTCTTACAAGTGCTCCAAATTGATAGGACTAGAGAGTATTTATACCACTTCTATCATCCAGCAACCCTACTTTGGAAGAAGACCGAGACAGGCTCAAAGGGTTTTGGTATTTTCACCTTGGAAAAGTAAGTGGAACTTTTGTCTGGACTAGAGAAGGGGTGACCATTGATCTGTGTGTGTCTCCTTTCCAGGAAGAGCTGATGGAATTTGTCTTAACACATGGGTGTTATGCCTAGTGGAAATGAACCAGGAAGCACTGTGACCTACAAATCTTCTGTGGAGGCTATCATATTTTGTAACTTTTCTTCCTGTTATCCTTAGAAAGGATAGTTAAATGTATCAGAAAGTGATAAATCATAACTTGCTTAATGCTGGGCATATTGTTCACTGGTTCAGGCTGGGCTGGGCTGAGGCACCTAATGGGCAAGGAGAAGGCAGAGATTGTCACTTTTCACTAGTGTCCCATTGTAAGTGTTTAAAAAATTCAACTTAGGTGCCTTGGAAGTGTTTCTTTTTTCACCATTTATCAGTAGAGTATGAGTCATCTGTCATTGTTTATAAAGTTCCTACATACTTAGCTTATAAACTTAAGGACTATTCACTACCCCAGGTAAGACAGATGATATGTAAAACAGCAGGGACTTGGTATATTATAGTATGCGTGTATACGTGTGATAAATTCTAATTTTGTGTGAGAATATATAAGTGGGTTTATAGATATAATTTTCTTATTGCTACAAAGACAACTTGGCTCCAATGAAATCTTATGGTAAGAAGCACAGTGTTATTGTAAGAAAACAATGTATTTTCTTTAATTCGTAGTAAGTTTCCTACTAAGGCATGAGCAAGTAAGTGAGGTTGTGGAACCTAAATTTCAGTTCATGCTGAAACTTGGCTTGGGACTCTACAATTGGAGACAACGTATCCTGATTTTGTTGATCTCTAGATGTCTATTCTCAGTTTCACTAAATTCCCACTCTGTACAGCTAACTATTAAAAAAAGACTAAATGAATTAATTACTCAGGAAATCTTCTGTAAGACATTTTCATGAACACTTAAGGAAATTTCTATTAATAAGCATATTATTGGCAGCATTGCATCCCTCAAATGTAAAGTACAAAACCCCAGGATGGAGACTGTGATTATATTTGGTAATGGGGTCTTTACAGAGGTGATAAAGTTAATATGAGGTATAGAATGGGATGTAATCCTATATGATTGGTGTTCTTATGAGAAGATATTTGAACACAATAATGTACATAATAATGTACACATCATCCTGACGTGAAGACACAGAGAGAACATGGCCATCTGCTAGGCAAGGAGAGAGGTCTGAAACAGATCCTTCTCTCACTGCCCTCGAAAGAAACCAACCCTGATGACAAATTCATCTTGGCCTTCAAACATCCAGAACTGTGAGAAAGCATATTTCTGTTGTTTAAGTCACCCAGTCATTGGTATTTTGTTATGGTAGCCCTAGCAAACACACGTGGAAACTCTTCCTTAATCTTGCTGTCATGATTCTACCTGGGTACATCTATTCCATCTTTCGAAAATAATGCTTTAATTAACTCAAATTAATGACCAAGCTTGCTTTAAATGTAAAAAATCTAGAAATTTTACAGTGGACATATTTTACACAGGACAGACTTAGTCACAACTTAGACATAACAAACTTGCTAAACCTTTCACTGTAAAGTCAACTAATTAAATGGTTTGGGTTTATGTTTTACCAAAAAATTGTCTCTTAGGAATACTGTTTTATAATGTTACTCAAATATCCCAATTTGATGAAAATTTTAGTTTTAGTTTAGCTAAGATAGTCACCTTGTTATACCATCTTAAAATTGTCCAGGCTAGAGCCACAGCTGTTGAAGCATTTTACATATCCCTGTCGAGTACTGTTGAGAAACTGCACTTAACAAAATTTTCTTTGACTCATCTGGAAGCTGTACTGAGCAGGAAACAAGAAAATAGCCTACTTTCGTATACCCGAAAAAGAACCAATATTTTCCTCGGCAAAACACAGACAACAAAAAATAAACCACAAAAACAGAAAAGTAAAAAGAAAGGAAAGAAAGAAGTAAAAAGGAGTAAATAATGGAAATAAAGAGAAAATAATAAGAACAAAACAAAAACTCATGAAGAGGAAAGTTAAGGCTACTGCCTAGATTTAAGGAAAAGAAAAAAATATTCAATAATATGAAGTAACTTTGTAAGTTGTTGATTTGTTAAATGATGTAAACATAACCTAAAACCTATCTTTTGTGTTATATTGAAAGTATTCTGAAAATTAAGTCCCGACGAAACCATTCTCTGACATTATTAATTTGGAGTGATAGTTTTTGTAGAGTAAATTGGCTTTTCTTTCTAAAGCCATTTATCATTGAGATTACTAGGTTTAAAGAGCCTTCTGTATTATTTATTCAAAATAAAAAAGTTTTTTTTTTTATTTTTTCAAGCTAATACATGATTTAAAATGCAGACTGAGGAATCTCAAACCAACATATTTAAAGAAATATCTTAATATACAAACAAATCTTGAAAGTGATAATATTTTATGTTGAAAATAAACTAATTTCCTCCAAGAGTTTGTCTTTAAAATCTTCTGTGCTTAACAATATTTCAAAAAGAAAATAAATGCTTGTTTATTTGCTTTGTTTATTTGTTTGTTTTAAACAGACTATAGTTGTTGAGAACAAGGGATTTGGTGTATTTCTAACTTTGTTAAATACTCTGGTCCTTCACTTTTTAACTTTGCAACTATTGGTAACCAGTTAATTATGCCACACATCAATTTCCTCATCTCTAAAATGTATTGTTCTGAATGTAAAATACAAAAAAATTTGTTCTAAGTGATATAATACAAGCAAAATTCAGTATTTGGCAGAAGAATTTTAGAAAAAAAATGCTTGAAAGAGAAGTATGTCTTCATTATTAGTTAAGAGGATAAAATTAAATACACATGCACAATATAGATGCCATCTCTTTGAAAAAAAAAGTGTCTTTTTTATCTTTGAGATAAATACACCTATAAAAGAGATGAAAACACACAGAGTTCAAAAGCAGTAGATTTATAAATCAAATAACTGCATTACTTTTATATGCAATGTGGCACATTCATATATGGAGAAATATGTTATTTTTCTCATAGCAGAAATCTAGGACAGGACTCCACCTTTTAATATTTAAACTATATATTTGGGAAGAAGACATTTTAAAAATTTGGTAACCTGGAGTTTAGAAGGGACCCCAGAGATGTTCTAAAACAATCATTCATTTGATGTATTTTAATTTCCTCAACAGTATTCTAACCAAGCAATCATTCCATGTATGTTTGAACACCTGTTGTGACAAGCAACATCACATATTGCCAGCCAAGACTTGTCGATAGCATCTTGATTATTCAAAGCTAATATTTGGTTTATATTGAGCCAAATACGGTCACTTTAGCTTCAGCTTATTCATAGTTTTGGACATTAAATGACAGGAAAATCTGGACGAGGTGGCTCACTCCTGTAATCCTAGCACTTTGGGAGGCTGAAGTGGGTGGATTGCCTGAGGTCAGGAGTTCAAGACCAGTCTGGGGAACATAGTGAAATCCCATCTCTACTAACATACAAAAGAAATTAGCCAGGCGTGGTGGTGTGTGCCTGTAGTCCCAGCTACTTGGGAGACTGAGGCAGGAGAATTGCTTGAACGCAGGATGAGCCAAGATCGCACCACTGCACTCCAGCTTGGGTGACGAAGCAAGACTCCGTCTCTAAAAACAACAACAAAAAAGACCGGAACATATCTCTTGTCATAAAAGACTTTAAGAAAGCAAAGATTATTATACCTGTTGCTGCCACCCAGAGCACGCGCTCTCTCGCGCACACACACACACACACACACACACGTGTACAAGGTCTTCTCCCTACATAAAATAAATTTCCAAGAGAGATGAACTTATGATCTTGCCAGAAAAGTTTATACCACATCAACTGGATTCCACAGTATAAGTTGGAGGGGCTTTATATTTTGGAATTGTATACCCCACCTAGATGTGAAAAGAAATATAGGCTGGGCGCGGTGGCTCATGCCTGTAATGCCAGAACTTTGGGAGGCCAAAGCAGGTGGATCACGTGAGGTCGGGAGTTCAAGACCAGCCTGACCAACATGGAGAAACCTCGTCTCTATCAAAAATACAAAATTAGCTGGATGTGGTGGTGTCCACCTGTAATCCCAGCTACTTAGGAGGCTGAGGCAGGAGAATTGCTTGAACCCAAGAGGCCAAGGTTGCCAGGAGCCGAGGTCCTACCATTGCACTCCAGCCTGGACAAGAGTGAAACTCCATCACACACACACACACACACACACACACACACACACACACACACAGAGAGAGAGAGAGAGAGAGAAAAGAAAAACACACTCCTCCATATTTAGTTTTGATAGAGTACAGTTATTAGTTGATTTATCTATTCTGTCATATGATCTAGTAAGTATAGACAAATACGTTTAATTCATACTGTTTCTATTACTTTACTTTTTCCTTTCCCTGTATCTCTCAAATTATTTTATCCACCCAAGTGTTAAAAATGACATATTTTATCTGGTTTATCTGATTTTCGGCCTTCTAGAAAAATGAAAAGTGAAAATTAAGACACTATAGGTGAGGGCAGCGATCTGTCTATAGAATCATGTAAAAGAATTTAATGTGCAAATATAAATATCAGAATTTATTATAAAATATGTAGAGATCAAAATACCAACTTAGGCATTTTATTTTGGAAAAAAATCAAGTTATCATATATCCCCCTGGCTGTGAAGTTAGACATTAAGAAAAACATACAGTGACACAAAATATTTTCAAAATACTAAAACAAAAATGAACTCATTCTGTCTTCCACTGGATACAAAATGCAACCAGTTGTAGAATACACACTTATTCCCTGTCAAATGAGAAAGAGTAAATCTGCTAATACTTGTGGCGTGTTGCAGGGAAACAAGAAACAGAACTTAGGATGAATATGTTTTTGGAGAAACTGATTTGTGACCCCAATCATTAAAAAAAAAAGAATTCAAAAAGGTGAATAAGAAATGAGGGATGATAATAATACAGGCAGAGGAAATGAAGATTCGAGAAAATAAAGATATGGTATGTGATTGAAAAATGCAGTTATTTCAGCATTTCTGTAGTGTAGAAATCGATGCAGAGAGTGAGAGTGTGAGCTCAAGAGGTTGGTGAGGGCCAGACCCTTGTGTTCTGGGCGCTTTGAGAGGTGGATGAATCACCTAAGGTCGTGAGTTTGAGACCAGCCTGACCAATATAGTAAAACCCTTTCTCTACTAAAAATACAACAAATTGGCCAGGGAGGTGGGTGGTGAGTTCCTGTAATCCCTGCTACTCCGGAGGCTGATGCAGAAGAATCACTTGAACCAAGGAGGCAGAGGTTGCAGTGAGCCAAGATTGCACCATTGCACTCTAGTCTGAGCAACAAGAACAAAGCTTCACCTCAAAAAANAAAGAAAGAAAAGAAAAAATTCAACTGAATTTGATGGGGAGTCAGTAAGTTTCTCATTAAGGAAAATTAAGTGATGTTTTGATTGATTTGTTTATGAACACTTGTAATAATGTAGAAGGTGTCTTTCAGGAAGGAAGAGTAAAATTAAAGCCTTGTTTGAACTATTAAAATAATCCAGTTGAAGGTAATGAGGACCTAAGTTAAGATCATTGAGATAGGAATAAAAACGTAGAGATAGATTTTAAAACCCTAAGGATTTAAAATCACAGGTCTTGTTCTACATTTAGCAAGTTTATCTTGATATATCAGTAATAATATTTTCCAGGACTATAAGGGACCTATTGCAATATAGAAACACTTTAATTGATTCTGAATATCACTAAGAGTTTGGGTCTAGGAGGAAAAGAACACTAGGGAGGAATACAGATTTGTGACCCATATTTAATTATTTGAAATGCAATACTGAAAAGTGTCACTAGGGCATATTAAATCCTGTAGAAAAATAAACGTTTTAAAAAGCCTTACTTAAAATTACATTACAAATTTCTAGACTCTGATGTCTGGATTAAACTAAGAGAAAAAAGTAAAATGTTGCCTTATGGAGAAGGCATCTGTACAGTGGGAAACAGAGATTTTCCATCCTGTACAAAAACTCTGAGGTTAGAATATTAGAATATTAAGCAGAAAGTTTTCTAAAAGGTATAAAAATGTAATCCCTGTTCAAGAAAAGGGCCATTAAAAACAGAATATTAGAAATAAATTCCCCATGGCAAAGTACACAAGTATTCAGAATGTAGTCTCTGAATTGCAAAAAAAAAAAAAATTCAATAGATGATTGAAGATTAATTTGTATTCTAAGCAACTGTAGCTATATCAGTTATATTTTAACAATGAATTTCAAGTGAATCATGCAGAAATTAGAGTTCGTACCAGGTATGGATTCTATTTCATTTGTGTGCTCTCTTTACGTGAGACAATTACATAAAAGGAGAGTGGGCTCGTCACTAAGAAATTACTTTTTCAGCTGGGTATATAAATTATTATGAAACAATAATAATTTCCTACTAATGTAGATGTCAGTTACTGCCATATCATAATAGCCATAGCAAACATTAAATGTTTTTTTTAAATATTTCATTCATATAATATGACAGACTAAAGATTTCATGTGATAAGTGGAGGAGAGTTCTCAGATTAGACTTCTAGCAGATTTACAGTCATCTCTGATAGCGTATTATCAAATTAGACCCTGTAAAATGGCCCTTTTCATTAGGTCACAAATGTTGATATCTTAGAAATTTTATACGGTTCTACTTTAAAATATCACAAATTGACATTACAAATCCCATATTAAAGTATTCCCAGAACATGTTTTAAAAATTCAAAAACATTTCATTTAATACTAGGCGAATATAAGATGAATTAAATATAGTCACAACTTTTAATTATAGTCACATTTCCTCTCTCCAAGAATCCCAGAGAATACATCATCATACATGAAGTTCTCCCCTCTGAAGAAGTAGATCTATTGCAAGGCATTACTACTAGGAGGTAATCAGGAACATGAAATAGGAATTGTAATTACCTAAACATTCCTGGGGAAAATACTTAAATATGTAATGTGGGTTAATTATTTAAAAACTATAAATTTCCTGAGCTTAAATGTCTGCAGACAAGGACATCAATCACAGTCTATCAACTGACATGCAAAAGACATTCAGACATATTAATTTTAACATACCCCCAAAATTCAAACAAACAGTTATATAAATAAATATTGATTTTATGCTAGTAAACTATAATATCTTTTCTCCAATTGATTGTAAGGTATTGAAATTATTCTTTTTTTTTTTGAGACAGAGTTTCACTCTTGTTACCCAGGCTGGAGTGCAATGGCGCGATCTTGGCTCACCGCAACCTCCGCCTCCTGGGTTCAGGCAATTCTCCTGCCTCAGCCTCCTGAGTAGCTGGGATTACAGGCACGCGCCACCATGCCCAGCTAATTTTTTTTTTTTTTTTTGGGGCGGGGTTTCACCATGTTGACCAGGATGGTCTCGATCTCTTGACCTCGTGATCCACCCGCCTCGGCCTCCCAAAGTGCTGGGATTACAGGCATGAGCCACCGCGCCCGGCCGAAATTATTCTCATTCTTACCTTACCCAATCTGTTTCCCAGTTGATGATACTTTCTAATTATCTCAAAACTCTATCAAGTTTCCACCACCAATAACCATACCAAGTCAAAGTTACTGTGGTGTACCGACTCTAAAATGGTCCTTAATGACAGCGATCTGCTGGTATTCACTCACTTGCATAATTCCTTCTGGTCACTGCTCCACTTCTCTCATTAATTTGGGAAGAAACTGTGGCATGCTGCTGCTTATTTTTTGTTCAAATGGAGTTTCACTCCTGTTGCCCAGACTGGAGAACAGTGGCACAATCTGGGCTCACTGAAACCTCCATCTTCTGGGTTCAAGCAATTCTCCTGCCTCAACTTTCCAAGTAGCTGGGATTACAGGTATCCGCCACTGCACCCAGCTAATTTTTTATATTTTTCGTAGAGATGGGGGTTTACTGTGTTGGTCAGGCTGGTCTCAAACTCCTGACCTCAGGTGATCCACCCGCCTTGGCCTCCTACATTGCTGAGATTACAAGTGTGAGCCACCAACCCCATGTGATTCTTTAATAATGTGATGTAGAAAACATAATGGGACACCATAACATTCTGACCTCCGTCTTCTAGCAGACTTTATCTTGCTTGCTGTGCTGGAGCAAGCTCCCACGTTGTGGGCTGCTGCCTGGAGTGACCCATATGGCAAGGAACCAAGGATGTCTTCTGGCCAACAGCTAGCAAGGAACCAAGGCCCTTAGTGGAACAGGCTTCTGTGCCTTCAGGAAACTGAATTCTGTCAACAACCAAGTCAGCGGGTAAGTGGATCCTTCTTTCCTAGTTACAGTATCGGATAAAACCCCAGCCGTGGTTGGCATGTGAGAGATCCAAAGCAGACAGCCCAGTTAAACTTTGCCACATCTGTTACATATAAATGTGTTCTAAATATCTAGGTTTGTGATAATTTATTACCAGAAATAGAAAACACAGTGCCAGCACTTTCCCATGGACTACTATTTTTTAACAGCGTCTCCTCTGACAACCAACTAAAACAGTCATCACCATTTAGCCACAGTTGTTTATAAAAAATGCAAACAATCATACCGCTGCCTCTATTTTTCCACTGCATGTACTGCTTAAAATACTTCCTTGAATGGCTTCTCGTTGATTCTCAGGAATTGATATTTTCTTAATATGACCTAAAAATCTTACATGCATGGCCCTTAACTATTTCTCCAGTGTCCCTTCATTCTCCTTTGGTAGGGTTTTTCTTCAGATTCTCTTGTTACCCATGAAATCAGTATTGATAAAGTGGTTTGTGTTTTTGTGCATTACTTAGTGAACTGTTTATCATGACAGTTTTAATTGCACTGATTTCACCCAACAAAGAAAGATGATATAGGTATATTTAAATAGCATCAAATGAAGCTGTGAGGTCTGTAAATATTTCTGAGCTCTATGCTAGCCCCATTCTGTTAAATATTTTGATTGTAAGTGTAAGAGAAACTAGAAGTAATACACATTTTCACTGCAGATAGCACATTAAGGGTAGTTAATACAAGGAATAATTAAGTATTTCAAACTATTGGACAATTGAAATCAACAAAACTATGCTTCAGTTTCTTTATTAGCAGTGGATAATTCTTCACTAGCAATAGAAACAATACTAAATAAGTGTATTTATGTATATCACCATAGGATTATAAGAAAGATTAAATGAGTTAATACATGAAAAACAGTTTTATGCCTATTACAGAGTGCTTTTTTAAAATGTTCAAAATGTAATTCAGTCTAATGAGAAATTCTCCCACTTGCCGTGATGTTAGGAAAGTTACATCACCGAAGGGACAGTCAATTCTGATGACAAGAGCGTGAAAAAATCTTAACTGTGTGTGCTGTAATGAGACCCAGCTTCTACTATTGAACAATCAAATAAAGGCAGGGGCCAAGTCAGAGTCAGTTAAGGATTACCTCTAAGCATTTCATCTCCACTCACATTTCATCTCAAGTGGGAAACTTAAGAGTATGAGCATGCTCTCCTTTGGCCGAAAGACAGATTACAGAGACGGGGAATTAAGGCTCTTACACCTTACTTTCTTCACTACATAGAATCATGAGATCTCTCCTTGATGATCCTTGTATTAAGAGTGATTAATACAAGATATGCATAAAGGCTGGTAAAGGAAAAATAAGATATACTTTCTCCCAATTAATAAACATCAAAATTTCTCAGTGTGGGACACAGGTATTATTTGTTTTTAAATGTTTATCAGGTGATTTTAGGTTAATCAGGTGCAGTTAGGTTTTATAAGTCTAGGAGTCTAGTCAACCCCACGGGACCTCTGGAACAGAAGAGGAACGTATTCTATACAAATGAGAATTATAAATTCATTCAAGACTAAGTTTCTATGATTGAACCGTTGTTGATATCAGGATAACCAATTGTCTTTGGAACTGCACAGGGTCTTTTCTATTTTCCATGGAGACTATAATGGCTATCTTTATTTTATCCATTCAGATAAGGACAGTTATAAAGTAATGGGAAGAAGACTCATTAATATTGTAAAACATTTCATGACATATTATTGTTAAAAACGCAGAAGCAATTACATTCTTTGAGAAGAAATTACAATCCCTGAGAAGAAATGGGACATGACACATCAAAATTTTATAATCGTTAGAAAAGTTTGTAATTGAAAATGTCATCTATCATACTTACAAACTTTATAAAGAAAATGATGAATATATGTGACACCTTGGAACTCTACATTTAAAATTCATTTAAATGGTTAATTTTGTTATGCACATTTACCACAATTTGAAAATAATCCATTATTTAAAAATATTTTAGCGAAAAATGATTATTTTATCAAGTTATTTTGAGTCCATCATGGGATCAGTAACAAGAAATTGGAATTCAAATCCAGTGGTAAGTGAACCCACCATCCCTTTCTAATCAGCCACAATTCACCAAAGCAGAAGTGGACTGACCAAAAGGTTCCATGGATGCAATATTCTATATTAATCTATATGTCAATCCAGGGACTGATAATTTAGAATACTTATTCAGCTGTTTACATTACCACAAGGAATTAACATATAAAATCTGCAATTTATCTTGATGCTGTCATAACAATGCAAAATCCATTTATTACTCATGTCATTGTACTGACAATATCAAAATGATATTAATAGTATTGGCCTTTCCACCTTCATTTAAATTGAGAAAATCCAGAAGCAACTTACTGTGCCCATACAGTGCAGTTTGCATGTAACAGCCACTGAAAGTAACGGCTTGTAAGAGTTCCTATTATTTATACATAAATCATAATAATTTTCTAGACCTAACATTATTTATGCTACATTTAAGTAAAGTATAAAATGAAATATCCAAATGTATGTTTATAGGTCTGTATGCTTTATATATCTTGTGAACTTGTTGATTATAAGATATTGATGACTTCAATGGGGAAAACAAAACAAAATAAAACAAACAAACAAACAAAAAAAATCCCAGAAAACCCTTTACCAGGCACTTAAGGTTATTCAGATATAACTTTTTTCTATTGTTTAAATATTTGAATTAAACTGGTTAATATGCTTTATTTTTATTTTATAAAAGTAATTCATGCTATTTTATTTATTTACAATCTAAGAATAGTTTTAAATTTTACCACATTCTATCAATTTATTTGAAAATAAGCGGCAGATGTCATGAACTTTACCCCTAAATGTTTCGTCATTTATCTTTTAAGAATAATGATGGTCTTCTACATATGGTATTATTATAACACTATAGAAAATTCATGTTGATTTAACAATACACTTTAAATTTCACTGTTACGGCGCTTTAGTTTCTGTAGTATAATACTTTTGTGTTTCATTATGTGTTTTGAATATTATAAAGTTACTTGTCTTCTAGAATTTTCTACATTTTATGCCTGTTGTTTTCTCATAATTAAATTTAAATTTAATTACTTTTTTGATCAAGATTACTTCAGAAGTGATATTATTGCATCATATCAGTTGACATATAATATCAGGTTTTTAATCACTGATTATTCTAAGTTTTATCACTTAAACAGTAACTAAAAGATATATTCATGGAATAAACACATTATTTTCTCTCTGAACCAAATGCCTCATTTATAGGGTGTAATTTAAATGTGAATATCCCAAGGTCCAAAACATTTTCAGACTATTATCCAGATTAGATCATGCTAATGTATTAAATCCTGAGATAAGTATTTACTCCTGCCTCTTGGATCTGTACTTGGCGAGGTGGCTTACTTTGGTCTATGGGGTGTCAGAGGCTTGAAATATCCTTGCCCATTTTGGCTTATTCTGCACTCTTTCGTTTCACAATAAGAAAAATATGACTTGATATGGCAGATACTGGCTCAAGAAGAATAAGAAGTATGTGGCATAGATCTGAACTCAATTTGTGCCTGAAATAAATCACAATCTCAGTTGACCCATGGATATATGAGAGAAAAATAAATGTGCTTTGTATATGCCATAACATAAAAATGTATAAGACTTGAATATAAAATATACTGAAATTTACTTGATTCAGTAATCATCTTGTGGTTTGCAAAATAATGTTTTTCTGATATTGTCCCCCTTCCATTTATTAGCATGCCCTAAAAAGAAATCTTCCTCCCCCCCGTTCCTTTCTGTCTTTCTCCCTCTTTTTCTCTCCCTGTCATTTCCTCATTTTTGTGAGTAACAGTTGAGTTTATTCAATATCTTACAGTATATTTCCACCATTACTCTTTTTGAAATGTAAATAATATCAAATTGTACCCAGGGGTACCCATAACCCTCATTATTATGTTCTCCGGGCATGATATTATTTTTTCTCAGTATTTATTTACTTTCTGTGATAACAGTATATGTATTGCTGCCCAAATCTGGAATCACCCATTGTTTCCATTATTTCTGGTACATTTTGGTGGGGATTCGTACTTAAAAATCATGGTATGTGTTCTATGCATGTTCAATTCCATAATGAGTGACTGCTTCTTGGTCTTACTGGGGAAGAGACTGACAGACTTGAGAAATATATATATAATGACTTAATACAGATGCCTCCAATGCAAATTCCACATTATGATGCATCTTTTTCTTTCTAAAGTACTAAAGTTATCAAATCATTTCCCACCAAAAAATTTAAAAAAATAAAAATACAAAACAGAAAGACAGAGAAAGAGAGAAAGAAAGAAGAAAGAAAATAAAAAGGAAGAGAGAGAAAGAAAAAAAGGAAAAGAAAGAGAGAGAGAGGGAGGGAGGAAGGGAGGGAAGAAGATAGCTTATGGAACTGAGTAAATTATCAAGAGACAGAAGGATTTAAAAAGTAACATTGGGAGAGAAGAGCAGCTGCTTAAGACCAAAGGACAATGACAATTTGTATCTATGACACCCTGGCACCTGTTCTTTTGTTTCCCTTATTCATAAACACAGCAGTTAGCTTTTTTTTCTTCCCAGTTGTCTCTTTCTTTGCTTATTGTAATTCTCTCTCTACATTTTCATATTCCCTTTCTCCCTTGTTTTATTCATATAATCCTCAATTTAGTCTTTTGTTTCTCATTTGTAATCTATATCATGTAGAAATTAAGGGCAAGTGAGTAGTAATTGTATCTTCTACTTGATCTAAAAATTCATCTCCTAGAGAGACCAATCTCTTCTCCTAAACATATGGACACATAAAAGAGATTTAATAATAAATGTAACTTAGTTGTCCTTTCTTCAGGTAACTTATTTTTGAGACAGGGTTTTACCTTGTCACTAGGCTGGAATGCAGTGGCATGATCTCGGCACACCACAACCTCCACCTACTGGGCTCAAGCAATTTTCCTGCCTAGCTTCCTAAGTAGTGGAGACTACATCTGGCTATTTTTTTGCGTTTTTAGTAGAGATGGGTTTTACATGTCGGCCAAGCTGGTCTCAAGCTCCTGATCTCGATGATCTGATCTGCCGCCTCGGCCTCCCAAAGTGCTGGGATTACAGGCCTGAGCCACTGAGCCCAGCCACTCTTCAAGTAATTTTTGCAAAACTTAGCACATATGTAACCTTTATTCTTTTTCCTGCCAGATGCAAAAGAACACTTTATAGTTCTAAGATACCTATTGTTGAAAAGTCAGTACAGGAAAAGATTTGATGAGACAGACAACTAAATTTCATGTGCTCCCTCCTTGCTGAAATACAGATACAAAAATCCTAGCTTTCTCAGTTGAAATTCACTAGCATGCACAACACACGTTCTCTACCAGAAGTTAGATCCATTAAAAGATAATGAAAACGCTTTGCTATTATAATGGTAATCATGTATTTTATACTAACTTTCCAGTAAGAAAGCAGAGTAATGAAAACACTTCCAGGGATTATCTAGCAAAGCTCTGTGTCTTTTTATATGCTGCAAACAGAAATGTAAAAATTTTCACCATTTCATGACTTTAATTCTGGAGGTGTCAGCAACTGGCATAAAATACCACTTGCAGTTTTGAGTTTTTATGTGTATATTGACTATATTTCTCCCATATTTTCCCCTTTTACTGTAATGATAATGGCATTATACTTTCTTGTGTATCCATAATGACATATAATTACACTCTCAACACACAGCACATGGCTAGTCCAGATACTTCGCTAATGTAGGTACTTTGTAAACGTACATTGAAATATGTTTGGATTTTTGCCTTTTTTCGTCTTGAACTTGGTCTTCAACTTAATATTTTAGTGTTTAAGCACATTTCTTCCATTTTAATATTTATTCCAGCATATGTATTATAAATACTGACATTAAAATAAACTCCTAAAATTATATATTTCCTTTACATGTTTAAATTGTATATTTATATAATAATGGTGACCATAATTGATTTTTATAAAAATAACTTTAGTTACCTTAAATTAATTCAAGTTTCTTCTGTCAGGAATTGATATTTTGGAAAATTTTAACGATTATAAAATTCTCAAAAAATCTAGTTCATTAATTCTGACTTATTTCTCCTCGATTCATGAAATTTTAGAGCCCAGTTTGTTATGCTTATGGCTCTAGTGGCTCCTAAAGACCAAATTTGAGCTACAGCGATTTACTTGAGGGTTATGCAATGATTTCCAAATATGAGGCATTGGCTCATGTATAACAACAGAAATAGCAGCTTTTCGATACCTGGTCTTTGTTAAGTCAGTCTAGGTTAGGAGGTCACTGGGTGAGAATGAGCCTCACAAAAGAGAGATGACTCATTAATTGTTTATTTAGAATCAATGCCTGGTTTTAAGGAACTACTGTGGACCCTCCTCTTGCTGGCAGTATTCATAGGAAATTGAAACCAAATCTGTAAAAAATTCTGTTGTAAGGATAAAGAGGCACTTAGCAATTAGAAAATAGAATGGTTTTCTATGCATAAGTGCCATTTTTCTTCAACACATAGTTACAGATAAGGGAAACAAAGTTTAGCTTAGAAAAACAAATTATTTTCCTACTCCTGTGTTTTTGCTGAATTCTACTAATTTCTTTGTATATTCCTGGCCATACTTACATATTTCCTTGTTTAGAAAACACAAAACACCATCTATATATATATAAAAGGATTCCTCTCTTATGTAGTTTTGAATACATGAATAATATTTGAATATTTGACTTAACATATGTACACCGAAGTATAATGTTCATGTATATGCACAGCAATTATGTCCTTTTGACTATGGTTTATTTTGATAATAAATTAAGAAAAGTTATAAAAGAAACTACCAGTGTTTTCACTCATTGATTTGCTAAAAATATTCAGAGACTCCTTGTTAGGTCTACGTGTTATTCTTTGTAATGTAAGATTTTGATAATGCCTACAACACATTAGTTATATCATGACACTGGATACAATACTGTATATACATTGAACTTAATTACCAACAAAATATACCCTGCATTTCCTTGGTTTGGGAAACTTCTACATTATTATCATATTCAAATCCAACCCAAATACTATACTTTGGTATTTTAATCTTCAAAAAAATAAAGTTACGATTAGAGCAAGAGATAAGTTAATCAGAGAAATCCAGGAAAGTTCCAGTTTTTGTATGTATTACACTGACAAATTAGTACAAAACAGGAAAAAAAACACTGTCAAGATGGTTATTCCAGCCTCAAGAAAGATGAACTCCTAAGGAAACCATGTCATTCACATCAGTTACAAGTGCTACATTAGAAAGTGATAGAATAATTTTCTGCCAAGTCAGTGGTGTGTCTGTGTGAAATCTTTCCTTTCCATCTTTTATGACTTCCACCCAAGCAGGTAGCAAGCTGTGCCGACTTGTCCCGACAGACTTTTGAGGCAGCCAAGAGAGCAAAATTTGTCTGTAAAACTCTTCCCTTCCTGAATTTTGTTTCCAAAGGTAAACAAGCCAAGCTATGTAGTTAGTTTAGATGCCTTTAAGGACAAAAGCAGAAATATCGACTGCTGGCAGAAAGCAAGAACAACTTGTATTTCCTGCTAACCCAATGTAAAGTGACTTTGAAGTATAAATTATAGGAATATTTTTTAAAGCTTATGTCTGTGGTTTGATATTTATACTTGCTATTTTTTCATTAATATGAAATATGTGTCTTCCCTTAGAGAATTGTAAATATCTATGTATTTCATGAAAATGACAAAGGAAGGATTAAAATAAAGCCCAGGACACTCATTTATAAATCAAAAAAATTGAGACATATCTTATGAATATATGTTTTTCATTATGTCTCCCACCAAAATAACCTTAGGGCATGCAAATAAAACTTCTCAAAACCAAATAGCACAAAATTATATAATTAATGTTAAACTCTCATGATTTGGGGTCCCCTAAACATGATATTATACTTCTTGGTTTCCGGTGTTGAATTTCTATGTTGAATTTTTAGATCCTCAAACATACTCCATGTCTGCTCATAGGATTTCATGAAATTAACAATATCAATAAAAAACTTTCCTGAAAAAGGATTTTATACAAAATTGCTCTCTTCTATTATCTTTTAATTTTATTGAAGACAATATCTAAGTCCTAAATCTTTTAAATACTTAATCTGATAAACCTATTTCTCCTAATGCTTTCATAATTATGTTTAAAATATTACAAAAAACAATATTCAACAGTTGCAAAGGGGCTTTAACTTCATTTTATATTGCATGTCATGCTACCTATTTGAAATATGGGTTTCTCTATAATTTTTTATTTCTATTGTCAAACTTACTAGTAATGTTTTTCTAACAGAATAATATGTAAAGTGAAATCAACTAGAAATTGATTAGAATTATATGCTTTCAAGTTTTTGCGCTATAGATCTTTGCTTTTTTTTTTTTGCCATAAGTTTTTCTGCAGTAGCTTTATATTTACTTTTGTGAATATTTTTGAATATTTTACATATGGTATGTTGCATTCATGTTAAAAAATACTTTATCAGTACCCACTGCATGAATGTTATACACGTATTTATTTTATTCTCTCCAATTGTTGCATATAAATCTCTATAAGAAGAAATACAAATACACTAGAAATAATTAAATTCACTTTAAGATCGGGTTTCTATAATGCTGTTTTATTATTTATTATTTTTTTTAACTAAATTTCACTTTCTTGCCCAGGCTAATCTGTCTAAGTATTGAGCTCAAGCAATCCTTCCTCCTTAGCCTCCCCAGTAGAGTTCCATTACTTTTAATTTACTTTAGCTCACAAATCATCAGTCATTCCAAAAAGATTACAGTGATGTTAACGGTAATCAATGTGTGCTTATTTTAATATCTAAAATTAAGGTAAAAGTATTCTTAATGTGTTTACTAGTATAGCAATGGTACAAATTTGACTATATATCAGAATGGCCAGGATAGCTTTTAAAATTCAGATTCCTGGCTCCAGTTAGAACCACTAAATCAAAATCTCTAGAAATGGGTTTTAGAATCTCTTCGTCTTATGCTTTGCTCTCTCTCTTAAACATATTAACTGAATTATATATACATATAATTTGAGGTAGAGTCTCACTCTGTTGCCCAGGTTGGAGTGCGGTGGCATGATCATGGCTCACTGCAACCTCTGCTTCCCAAGTTCAAGCAATTCTTGTGCTTCAGCCTCCAGAGAAGCTGGAATTACAGGTGTGTGCCACCATGCCCAGCTAATTTTCATATTTTTAGTAAAGATGGGGTTTCACCTCTCTGAATAATTCTTATATTTACCCAAGATTACTTGCAAGCCAAAATGCCGTCAAAGTTGATTTGGTTGTTTTATATCTCAATACAAAATTTTAAAAAAATTGTAAGATTCTGTAGTCTCACTATTGAAGACATTAACATTCATCATGAAACTTCAGGAAAACTCCACTGAAATATGTTACATCACTTAACAAAAGCATAATTCATTCTTTTTGAAAAGATTGTGTGACTCATAAGACAAATTTGTGGTTTACACAATTATTCCATTTATTAATATTACATAGCTTTGAGGGACTGTATTAAGGAAAAAACCTGTCTTCCCGGGTCCACAAGGGGCGTGGTTTCAAAGGCAAGAGCTTCCCAGGGCCACGCCTCCATCCTCGCCCCATCTGGGAACCTAGAGTGCCTAACTTTCCCGCAGTGGGCTAGGTAAAATTCCAGGTGTTCTTCTTTTTTAAAAAAGCCCTGAAAAGCTCTGGGAGGGTTGTGGGGCTGGGCAGCCAATCCGACATCAAAGTCAAAGATCAATCATTCCAGTAGCAGTTTAAAAGAACTCCTCTCATTGGACAAGAACATGAATAGGGTGGGAAAAACTCCGAGATTAAAGTCCCCTGCACCTTCCCTGTGTGGATTTCTCTCTCTGGGATTCCCTCCTGCAACAACACCGGAGCTGTCTTTCCCTCTCTACCTGTGCAGATATCCCCTTTGGATTCCCCTTCCACCTCAGCCTGGGGGCTCTGTTTCTCTATCTCTGTGCTTAATAAATCGTTTTCTGCTAAACTCTTTGGGTCTGATATTTATAGGAATGGTAAGCTCACCATACCTCCAGGTCCTTTCCCGCCATTCCTGGAACAGTGGAGGCTGAGAACCTTGGGCACATCCAACTCAGGAGGGAGCTGAGCCCCTTCCCATCCCACAACTGGGTTACAGTTTCATGCCAAATTTCAATTCTTGACATAAAGAAATCTGTTTTGGAACAGGATAAATTTCTTAAAAATACAATGTCTCCAAGTTTCACTGCAGTAAGGACAAGCTCAATGCATATAATGGAATTTAATTTTGAATTTGCCTTTTTAAATATCCGTATACTTATATGCATGCTTATAATTTAAATATATACTTATACTTTATCCTTATATTTAAAAACTTAATGCTACTTAGTTTTTGATAACATATGTTCCTTTTTATAAATTAAATAATATTAAAATTACATAAGGGAAAGTTGAACATTTACATACTTAGAAATGTATCATTATTCAAATGCCTACATTCCATGTATATCTAATAATTTGCATAGCTTGTACTTATTCATATGAAACAGACATTGTTTTGATTGCATTCCTTGAAATGTGGAGTCCCCCATGGAACTACTTTTCCTGAACACCTGCCATAATCATGTGTAACTGTCATAATTTATTTAAGCTGCACTTTTTATAAAGCTTTTATACACTATATATAAATTCCATGTAGACATACATGGAATGCAGTATTTCCCATAAGAAATGTGATTATATTCCTTCGATATTCCCACAGACCCTTATACCTAAAGTAATTAAATCACATTGTTATTTCTGCACACCTCATTCTCAGAATGTAATGGTTTTGAGGGTAGGGAAAGGGACCCTTGTCAATTGTCAATTGTAATTTCAGTATTTACTTAAGAACATGGTATATAGTAAAAAATATATATTTCTTTAAAAAATAAATGATAGGCCAGGCACCATGGCTCACCCCTGTAATCCCAGCACTTTGGGAGGCCAAGGCTGGTGGATCGTTTGAGGTCAGGAGTTCAAGAACAGCCTGAACAACATAGTGAAACCCAGTCTCTACTAAAAATACAAAAAAAAAAAAAAAAATTCTGGGCTTGGTGGCATATGCCGGTAATCCCAGTTACTTAGGAGACTGAGGCAGGAGAATCACTTGAACCCTGGGGACAGAGGCTGCAGTGAGGCAAGATTGTGCCACTGCATTCTAGCCTGGGTTACAAGGCAAAACTGAATATCAAATAATAAACCAATAATAAAATACAGGAATAAATACATAGATTAAATTCATTTTGAAAGAGTTTTTGTAATTATTTCAAATATATGCACATTATGATTTAAATATTAGTTCCTAGATGGGATAACTGAATGGAGAATGGAGGCCAATTTTTTCACCTTGTGAATTAAAACTTTCTGAAAAGCAGGAGGCAGAAAGGGTTAGAGACAGAGAAACTAGGAGAGAGGGTGGCGCAGTTCACCAAGTTCGACATTGATGGCTCCAGTCCTTGCCATTAGGGATTGCTGCTCAGATAACTGCTGAAAACAAGGATTATACTTAGTTAGCAATAGAGAATTAGGGAAAACCACCACAGATTGATCACAAACCTTGAAAGCTAAATCCTAAAAGTATGACATGCAAAACTAGAAGTTGAGAAATTGACCACTACGGAAGGGGAGGCCTATTGGTCTTCTTCATAATTTTCATACTGTACTCTGAACCGAAGCCATGCTTTCCCCTAAATACAGTAATTCCAAAACAGTCACACGTATCCTGCATTTCCCCTTCCTGTCTCAGTCTAACCCTTTCTCTACCTCTAGATTTATCTTATCAAACTCAATCCACTTACTTTCATGTGGAAGATATGAGATTTTAAAGGAATCCCACTCCCTTTCTTTTTTTTTTATTATTTAAGATGCCTTACTTTCTTATGGCTTATAGAGGTTTTGTTCTTTTGGTGGTTGTTGGTGTTTGTTTTCAGCACAGACGCTTCCATAGCCCAAACAAATGTATCTCTTTTAGTGGGCTTTCAAAAATAGTTAATGAGGCAGTGAGGGACGATATTTCAGAATGGTGGGAAAGGAGAGTTTATAAGTGAGTTTATATATATAATGAGTTGTTACTTAGGAGTTATATTAGGAGTTATAAATATATACGTATTTATATATAGATAAATTGTTAATTGAGAGTTATATTAGGAATTAATTAGGAGTTATAAATACATATACAATATATAAACATATATAAATTTTACAGACTTAGAAAGTGAGTCTCAGACAGGTGAAGAAATTTACTTTATTTCAGTTTAAAATTTCAAATTGAAAATACAAAAAATACAGATTTTATTGTGAGAGAATAAATGATTAGACTAAGAAAGGCACTGAAAACGCAACAGAGAAAAGTAATGGGAGAGGAAATATATCTCTAATACTAGAAAAGCTACAGCATTTGCTTTGATTTTGCAAAATTGGCAAGGTAAATAAGATTCAGGAGAAGCGGAGTTTTTCTGTCCCATGGTATTCAGCAAGATTTATTTGTTTTTATAGCCTTGAAATCACAAAACATGAGAATTAAAATGGGAAAATCACAGATAAGCGAAGTGATGAAAGCATCTTTTTTTGTATATAAGGTAACAGAATCATTGAAAACAGAAAATGGATCATTAAATAATAGTTGATACAGAAAAACAACTATGGCAAAGGTGAATATATGTAAAACAATTACAGCAACAGTCAGTACTTCTCAAAGAGATGCTAGCATTTTAAAGAGAAGAAATTTTTGTACAAAGTAAATCTAGGAAATTGTTAATCAGTTTAAAACTTCCACATTAAACAATTTTCAATTGAAGCTAGTTGAATGTGATTAAGATATCAGAAAACCCCAGGGAAGACAAAAATCCTTGAATGCATATACTTCAGAGATTAACTAAATCAGAAATATGATAAAACATTAAAAATGTATTTACACATATAATCCAATGTTTTATGAGAAAAGAAGTTATTTCTCACATATTTTAATTTTTCCCTTTTCTGGTGATTTATATTAAATTAAGAAATATAAGATGCTAACTCAATCTAATTTAAAGTTTCAGTAGAACTAATTCTAATAATGAAATAACCCCTTACAGCAAGTCTTTGAATCATTAGAGGATTTTCAGATAATTTTTTGTGACTGCAAACAAGATAATCATAGAAGTGCATATATCAAGTAGCCCTTTCTTCAAACACTAGTGGTCATGCATATTCAACAGAATGCAAATATTGACTTTTCTGATAGCAAAAGGGGCAGATTGAAAAAGTGTCTGATGGGAAATTGTAATCATTTTGTGGAACGTGGCAATGACCTTCATGCCCCCTATGCCAAGGGTGTATTCTACTTAAATCTTTGATTCTGCTAACCTTTAAACAGTTTCCACAACTTGAGAAATAAAATAGACATCTGGAAAAGGGCAGTCTCTGCTAGTACAATAAAAGCTTGGAAGAATTAAACAGGCCTTGTATCTCATAATGTTTCTCAGGAGAGCCAAGGCAAAAAAGCCTCAGGTTGCAATTGACTTCTCAAAAAGACAAACAAGCACATGAAAAACTTCCTCCCTGTGAGTAAGCTGAGAGTAGAATAGGAAAGGTCAGCCCATTGTATGCCTAATAATCAATAAACTTTGGAAATGTAAGACCCAATTTAGATTTAATTATTTAATATTTTAAAAATGAAAATATCTTAGTACTTTCAATCAAGGTATCAAAAAAATTACAGCATGTTTTATATTTGATGAATATAGACTTATCATGCTTCAATACCAGACAAAGCATAGCTACGGGATCAAACCTAAATAAAAAGATGACTGATTGTAAACTGAATTTTATGTACGCATCCTAATAAATTAAAAACAAATGCTACTTTATTGAAATATCAAACACATTAGGTAGAGTGAAAGAAGCCAGTTCACTCTCAAAATGTTACATATTACATGAGTCCACTCATATGATGCTCAGCAAAAGTATAGGGACAGAATGATGAGTGACTGGCAGAGGTTGTGTTGGGGAGCTTTGATTATAAAGGACAGGAGTTAGGGGATAGTTTTCAGTGATGGATCTTTAGTAACCTTATTGTAGTGGTGATTACAGGATACTAAATAGATCTTGAAATTCACAGAACTATACAACAAAATATGAAATTGAATACATGTGTGTAGATCAATATAGATATCTGTTTACATATCTCTTGATTATATTGGCGGTGGTGGTGGTTGCATGTGTGAATACATTGCCCAAACCCCTGGAACATTTACAATTTCATTATACATCAATAAAGTTGTTTTTTAACTTATGTTAAATAAATTTGCATGCACAGGAAATAACTTTGTGAAATCTATTTCCAGCATTTTAAATTAAATGTAAATTTAAACAATAAGATCAAATTGAGGTACATCACAGCTTAGTGAATTCTGTCTAAACTAGTTGTGCTAGGTCTTTGAATAGCCCACTCTGTTTTAGAAAATTAGACTATATAACCAATATTAAAGCAGTTTCTGTATGATTCCTCTCATATCACAGTAAGACAATCAAATACACTGGAAAAATATACTCAGTTTCAATAGCTTTTTATAAGTATTTTGTTGCATCTTCAAATAAAATGGCAAATTTTATAATCTTATAAAAAGTTAAAAGAGATTTAAAGCATTTTAAAATAAGAACAAATTATTAAAGAATACTATCTTTTAGATAATATGTATAATGATAAAATTATAGTAATACATAACAGAAAATATGAAATATATCAATTATTCTTATAAACTTAACATTAATTTATATGCACATACATTATATTACCATTATATAAATTTATTTTCATTGAAACGCATTAAGAAGATACAAGCAGGCATACATTTAGAAATGAAAATGTATAGTTTGATAAGAATAGAGGCTATAGCGTAAGGATATTTGGCATTTATCTTCAAGTATAATCTTGGTGGTTTTGGAGTAAACATTTTCAGCTTAATTGTCTACGAAGTCTAATAACTTTAGCTAGAAAAAGATTGAAACAGCTCACTCCTGAACTCTTTCCATTAAATGAAATATGTGATATATAACACACAGAATTTTAAATTGAATTGTGGACACCTAACCATGACTCTCTGTAGTTAGATGTTGGGTGTGCGTGTCCAAACTTGTTGTCTCCACTCACCTGGAGATTAAAATGCAGCAACTACTAGCAGGATGTTAGCAATGGGGTCCCAGAAGTATAGTAATAGACGAATGGTAATAGACTTGGATAAGCGAATAGTAATAGACTTGGATTAAAAAAACAATTATCTAGCTATGAAACAAATCCCAACACTAATTTCCTAACACTTATTTTACTACTATTGATTCAGAAATATCATTGACATAAAAATGAAAGGACTATTAAGATAGTCAAACTGGAAATATCATGTTTTAATTTCATATAACTTTGCATTTCATTTTAATGTAAATTAGTTCACATAACTCATTGGTTTGTCTAACACCTACTGAATAATCGCTGTCATGTAATACAATGCACACAATTTTATACCTGAAATGACTGAACTTGAAAGCAAAAAGAACTAAGCTTCTAGAGACTTAGGAAATAATCAAAATCATCAAGTTATTTTGCTTATTGCAGCATTGACTATTTTCTGGTCTTTTTTGCCTTTCTCTCAGTTAGGACAATATTTCTGCTAGAAGATTGTAATTTGGAAGATTTTACTCATGTTGTCTAGCTAACATTTTAAGATACAAATAGAGACCAAGCCTCCATATTATTAACTCATTTGAAAATATGTATTAAAGATCTATTATGTGTCAAAAAGTTTTCTAGAGAGAAAGTGTAAGACTCATGAGTTTGAAATGTGTGTGTTATCTTATACGGGGATTCTTTTCAATCAAAGATCATGAATATTGTATTGATAGGATGCGAAGCCCATATACACAGAGGGCCACTTTTTCATATACGTAGTTTCCATGGGGTCAACTGTGGGACTTGAGTATGCGTGGATTTGGGTACATGCGGGGGTCCTGGAGCCAATCCCCTGAAAATCCGGAGGGACGACTGCATATAGTTTGTTAGAAGTTGATAAGGCTGCGATGAAGGAGAAAGCAGAAGTAGAGGATAGGAAGTACTAGGAGAGTGAGAGATTTCCATTTTAAATACATAGGTAGACCTTACAAAAAAGATGGCCTTTAAGAATGGAATGAAGGATATAAGAGCATAAACCATGCTGGCAAGTGGGAAAATAGACTTTCAGGCAGAAGCAGCCTCAAGTGCAAAAACCCCAGCAAGAGGCCCCCCCCAGTGTTCCTGTTCAAGAGGCAACAAGGAGCCAGCGTGGCAGGAACAAAGTGAATGAAAAGAAAGTGGTACTAACTGAGGTCAGAGAGATTTAAAAGGCAGGAACATGTCCTGTGGAGTCTTGCCAGTGATTTTAACGTCTTCAACTTTCATGCAAGATGAAGTAGGAGCCATGAAAGAGAGTGGTTTGAGCAGAGTGACTTCATCTGAATGGTTCTGGCTGCTAGGTGAAGAGTTTCCGGGAGAAAAGCGCAGGAACAAGGAAATTACATGGAATAGTCTTCTAGGCCGAGACAAAATCAGCTTGAAATGAAGCAGTAGAAGCAGAAACAGTGGAACAACCTACAGCTTTGAATATATTTTGGAGTAACCATTGATTGGGAAGGGAAAGACAGCAGGAGGCGGAAGTATTCTGTTTTGGAAGGTGTGAGAGGTCTTTAGATATGCAAACAGTGGAAGCAGGGCGCGGTGGCTCACAGACATGGTGGCTCACATTTGTAATCCCAGCACTTTGGGAGGCCGAGGCGGGTGGATCCCCTGTGGTCAGGAGTTGGAGACCAGCCTGACCAACATGGTGAAACCACGTTTCTACTAGCAATACAGACAATTAGCTGTGTGTAGTGGCAGCCGCCTGTAATCCCAGCTACTCGACAGGCTGAGGCAGGAGAAT
>NW_016107355.1:3254295-3273626 GCF_001604975.1 Cebus imitator | reverse complement strand
AAAAAAAAAAAAAAGCAAAAAAGGAAAGAAAGATATGCAAGCAGTGATATGTTTCAATAGGTTGCACAAGGAGGATGGGTGTGGAGGGGGTATATTGCTTCCTTTTGGTTTATTAACACATAATGCTTATTTGATATTGAGTGGTCACTCCATGGCTCTGAATATCAAATATAAACAAGAATTTTTTAAATAATTATTTGTTTGTCAATACTTATTTATCTTTTTAGTAATTCAGCGATATGGTTTATACAAATCAAAAACATCACGAGGCTGTCATCTAACTGAACTCATTTTCAATAGCCCTTCATAGATCATACTTCATTTAAAAAATGACAAGGCTTATAAATTCGTATAGTAATGGAATAACAAGATCAATTAAGAAAGAAAAAGATAAAGTATTTGCAGAATTTATGAGAAATATAATAAGGGTATATAATCATTGAAAAATTAGAATAGTTAACTGGAAATGCATGTCCTTTTGAAAACTATGATTTACACTTTTGTATGATTTTAACTGTAAGATAAATTACTCAACAGTAAATGGAAAACAATACATTCTCAATGGATATATGATAATTGCACATGATTATAGGGTACATGTTGTATTTTGATATATGCATATAATACACTTTTGTGCTTTGGGTTCACATTAAAATCAAAAATTTTAAAACTGTAAATATAGGACTTATCTTTTGTTACAGGCTCAAAAAGAAAGACCATTTTAAAAACTCTGGGTTTTGAATTAAATATATCTTTCTAGTAAGCTTGTTGTGTAGATTTAAGGGAGAGCGAAGTGAAGGTTAATACAATAAAATTAACATCAATGTTAATTTTACCTGATTTTCAGTTTTGTCAAAGTATTTGTGTCTGTGTGTAAAAAATAGTTGTCTAATGTGGAATATATATTTTTAGTTAATATGATTGACTAAAAATATCAACTATTTTCACAGAAAGATTTCAAGTTTTTTTTTTTTTAACTTTTATATTGGGCTTTGGGTACACGTGGATGTTTGTTACATAAATAAACATGTGTCTGGGGGTTTGCTGTACAGATTTTTTTTCATCACCCAGGTATTAAGCCTAATACCCAATAGTTATCTTTTCTGCTTCTCTCTCTCCTCCTTGCTTTCAACCTCAAGTAGATGAGTGTCTGTCCTTCCCTACTTTGTGTCCATGAGTTCTCGTCATTTAGCTACCACTTATAAGTGAGAACATGTGGCATTTGGTTTTCTGTTCCTAGGTTAGTTTGCGAAGGATAATAGTCTCCAACTCCATCCATGTTCCTGCAAAAGACATGATCTCATTTTTTATGGGTACAGAGTATTCCGTGGTGTCTATGTACCACATTTTCTTTAATCAATCTGTCATTGATGGGCATTTAGGTTGATTCCATGTCTTTGCTATTGTGAATATCGCTGCAATAAACATTCCTTCATGTGTCTTTATGGTAGAATGATTTATATTCCTCTGGGTATGTACCTGATATTGGAATTGCTGGGTCAAACCGTAGTTCTGCTGTTAGCTTTTTAAGAAATCGAGATACTGCTTTCCACAATGGTTGACCTAATTTACACTCCCTCCAACAATATGTAAGTGTTCCTTTTTCTCCACCTCCTTGCTAGTATCTGTTATTTTTTGACTATTTAATAATAGCCATTCTGACAGATATGAGATGACATCTCACTGTAGTTTGGTTTGCATTTCTCTAACGATCAGTGATACTGAGCTTTTTGTTCATATGCTTGTTGGCCGCAAGTATGTCTTCTTTTGAAAAGTGTCTGTTCCTCTGCTTTTCCCACTTTTTAATGAGGGGTTTTGTTTTTGTCTTATATATATTTAAGTTCCTCCTCCAAGCTGTATATTAGACCTTTGCCAGATGCATAGTTTGCAAAAGTTTTCCTCCCATTCTGCATGTTGTCCGTTTTACTCTGTTGATAGTTTCTTTTGCTGTGCAGAAGCTCTTAAGTTTAATTAGATCCCATTTGTCAATTTTTGCTTTTGTTCCGATTGTTTTTGTGTCTTTGCCATTCGAAATCTTTGCCCATTCCTGTGTCCAAGATCGTATTGCCTAGGTTGTCTTCCAGAGTTTTTATAGTTTCAGGTTTTACATTTAAGTCTTTAATCCGTCTTGAGTTGATTTTTGTACATGGTGTAAGGAAGGATCCAGCTTCAATCTTCTGCATATGGCTAGCCAGATTTCAGGTTATTAAGAGAGGTTTACTCTGATAGAATGCAAGTTTATGGAGGGGAATGAAATGCTTATTTTGTAGTTTAAAAATGGTAGTGTTAGTATAATAATGGTGTTTTTGTGCCATATATCAGGCAAGTTGAATTAGATTATGCATGCTTTTACATCCATAGCATTAGTTATTAGAACTACTCTATTGGATAATCTGAAATTATATCTTTTTACAGATAAGAAAACTGAGAAGTGCAATAACTTGCCGAACTTTACACAGTGAAGATGCAATTGAATCAGGATTCCAAACCAGATAGTTTGACGTTACAGCCTACGCTTTGTTTGACATATTAATATTTGACATATTAATATGTCAAATCTCTGTGTATTACCTATACCCTTTGGGTGACTGACCATCTCTGAAGAAATGCCGTTTAAGTACGTAAAGGAAAAATTGTGATTGTTCTTATCAGCCTTAAGCAGATGGACCAGGGTTATTCACTTGTCAGCACCAAGGAATGCAATAATTAGCACTCACTGTCAGTGCTTTCCTAGGATAGATACTGTATCACATCAGAAGTATACATTAGGATACGGGTCACTAAGTTGTTAATTAATAAATAATTAATTTTTGTTCTCCAAATATGTCCCTGAATAAATTAACATTTCTCTAAAGTATCTATTAACATGTAATGAGTTTTTTTAATGATTGGATTTATATTCTTTTCAGTTTCTAATGAGAACACACTGCTTCTCTGACTTAACTAAAAGAACTCTCAAGGGACCTATACACTCTTCAGATCACCCATCAGAACCTTAAATCCTGTTACTCTCCTGCAAGTACCATCAGTGTCCTAAAAAGGCCATACTTTTACATAGTAGCCACCTAAAAGAATACAAAACGCTTTATTGCAAGATAAAAGAACATTGGAGTTAACGCAGTTACAGAACTACTTACTAAGGCCCAGACAATCAAAAGAGGTAAAGCCTGGTGCCTGAGAAAAGATAACTTTTGTTAATGGATTCAATCAGGATAATTGTATGAATTAACTATTACAATCTTCATTCTACAATAGGAACTGAAATTCAAAGACATTAAGTAAATTGCCCAAGGTAATCTATTCTGCGCATGGCAAAGTCCCATACTAACCATGAGCTATCTGACTCCAGTGGGGGACTGTAGCACCTAAAACAAAGGTTGCTCACCAGTGAAATACTCTGCTCTGCAGAAGTTGCTTTTCTTCCTGGATTCTCCTAAACAACACATAACAGGTATCCAGGCACTTGTGCGTCATCTACATCGCTTCCTTTCCTCTCACAACCAAAGGTTCACTGTCAATTCTAACTCTTCACCTATCCCAAAACTTCTCCACCACTAAAACTTCATTGCCATTGCTGTAATTTTAGGCATCCATATTTCTCATAAGCTCCTCTTGCGTGTCTTGTCGCCCTCATTCAATCCATGCTTTCTCTATATTGCTGCCAGTGCATTCTTTCTAAAATATAAAACTGATCATATTTAATGTCATTCAACAGCCTTTGCCTACAGCCTAATATTTTTCCTGCCTTCTGTTGAGTTACATTTTGCACCTCCTGGTGTGCATTTTTCCCATTTTGGAACCCTAGGCCCAGTTGACTGATAAGTCTCCCAACTTCATTTGCTTCTGACAGTTATTGCTCTATGTAGTTATATTTTCTCATGTCTTGAATATTTGGTTATAAATAAGGAATCCATCTGTACTTTACGTGTAATATCTATTGCTAATTATAAAATATTTTTAAAGCTGCAAAACTCTTTCTCTTGAGATGCATGTTATGATGGGGAAATTTTTTTTTATAGTAGAATGTACTATAGTAAAATGTACTGCATTTTAGTGGGCAATTTTATTTGAAGTGTGAAATCACCACTCCAATGAAATTTATGTGAATATAGTCAAAACATGTGCTAATTAGTCTTCGATGGGATGAGTCAGACAGATGTATATTGTTTTTATTTTATTGTTTTACAACATTTTATTTAACTTTTTATTATCACTTTGGTGAGGAGCAAATGAAGTCACTAAATTAAATTTTTAGCAACATTTGAACTAATAAGATCCTCAAAGTTTGGAAAAATAAATATATCTAGACACATAATTTTATCACAGAACTTATTAAACACAATTTAATTTGTCTTATAGAAATTATATATTTTAGAATTTTCCTTATTTTTTTCAGTATATCTTAAGATGTAAAATAAAAATGGGCACAATTGATAAAAGAATTATTTACATGAAGTATTGAGGAAGAAATGTGGGACACACACATAACTAACATCATTCCTTAAAGAACCTAGACAATTCTATGTATAATGCTTGACTATCTTCTCCATAATTAGCAGTACTGTCTAAAATAGATTTATTGTATATATGCACCTTACAATGCACATTCCTTTCAAGTGAAGACAAATCAAATATACCTTACTACAAATGACAAGTTTTAAGTCTTCATATGAAATGTGCATGTGCATATGTGTGTACATGTTGTGTATATGAATATATAGAGGTGTGTGAATGTGAGGATGGATTACAAATTCCATCTTCTGTACCAGCTTCTGACAGTCAAGACTGAAGCCACAATGGCCTCAAAGGCCTCTAATTAGGAGAATACAAAAAATAGAGTTGTATGCCTGTAACAATACTTCATCTAAAGCTACACAGAGGAAAAGGCTCTGTCTACTCTTTGATTTAGAATTTCTACAAGGTTCAATGCATCTTAGTGACCAAGAATGCCTTAATGTTTCCCTCAGCTTGACTAAACTTTAAGCAGCCTAGTTATATATCCCCCAACATTTTTTTACAGCATTTACTTTACATAACTTTTTATTGTAAATACTGTCTCATCTTCTCTGAGTTGTAACCCCACCAAAAGCCTAGGATGTTTTCTCAAGGAACTGGGAACTATCCTTTTAAAATATAATTATCAAAAAGATAGTACCCCTATCTCTCAGTCTCTGGGGAAGATAGGAGCCTATCTTCAAAAAACAACAATTAACAAACACTGTGGCCTGATCACATTGACCAACCTCCCCCTTTAGGAATACTCTCTTGTAATTTTTTCTTTATATATATATACATATGTTTTAAAATGCATGTTATTACTGTAAGAAAATTTAATTCATAGGTAAGGTATATCATTTCTTACATATATCATTTATGAATGCATTTTTAAAAATCCAATAATCACCCAAATTTATTTATTTATTTATGTTTTCTTGAACTGATTTCAGCATTTAAAATCCTCACTTTGTTTCGGCTTGAGTTCAGTTTCTCCCTTATTTCAATATTCATCACTCATATTCCAACAATATGGAAAGAAGTCTTCCTTGACATTTTTAATAAGTGTCTAATGCAATTTTTATTTTACAATGGATATTTAGCATACATAGGTGAAAGAGAATTTGATTGAATTGCTTAGGGTTCAATAATCAATCAATTTAACTAAGATATTCACCATGCAAATGGAACCTTAAATAGCTAGGTTATTGATGTCTTCTACTATACAAAAGAAATTGCATAGACAGACTTGATCATCTATTTGCCTTTGCATGGTGAAGCAGTTAAACACACACACAAACATACACACACACACAGATGCACACACACACACACACACACACGCTTGAGTCAGGTTGGAATTTGATATCTTATTGCTACAAAGAGTTTGTTTTGTCAGCCTTAAGATCTCTGTTTCAACGTAATGCTGGTTAGTTGTACCTAAACTTTAACGAGAGGAGGGTCTAATAAGGCTTGTCTAATCGTTGTACCTTCCATCATGACCTAAACTAGTTTTTCAGGTTTCTATGGGGATCTGGGCCTATGGCCAAGAGTAGGATCCATTCAGTTGAATGAGGAGCTTAGAATTTTATTTTTGATTTATAGAAGACATTAATTCATTTTACTTCCACATTTAAAGAAATATGAAATTATCTATAAGAGAAATATATGCTGCTATAAAAATATAGATATTTTCTGATTATGTGGATAAATGCTATACCATGTGAACCAAAACTTATAAAGTATCTCATCTTCTTAAAATACTGCTAGAAAATAAACAATATACTGAAATTAAACTTTATAAATTACTATTGTAATTTGTAAATTGTAATGTGTAAATTTGTATTATAAGTTGAAACTGGAATATTACTTTTAAATAATATATTTTTATATTTATAAGAACAAATTCATATTAATTGATATTGAAATATCCTTTTGTGTTAGTAAATCTCTTTCTAATTAACAATGTATAATAAACACTTCGTGGTGTCACTAACATATTTGTACTCTTCAACAAATATAGTGTCTAAAAAAGTCTAATAAGAGAATCATGTTCCTCCGGAAAAATTGCAATGCATTTTATATTTATGTAAATGATCATTTAAATATTTATGTGGCTAAATGATCACTATGATAGGCAATAAATTTCATTTATACTTTAAATATCACTTAATTTTAGAAATGAAAAATGCAAGTATAATCTATAAAGTTTACAAATTTAATGCACTACATGAAATCATGATCTATAACGCACACTCCTCACCATGCTTCCTCGGACAATTCACATGAAAACCATCAAAGTCATGTCTAGTCTCTTCAAAAGTTAAAAAAGACTTCAGAGGTCAAATTCAGCTCTGATTTCCCAAGTAAAACACAAGTAGATTTTTAAACACAAGTAACAGTTTTTGCTGAATTCTATGGTTATTATAAGGTCAGCTTGTACTAAATGATTGAAGATTGAAATTGATTTTGATGGCCTAATCTGATATATTGGATTTGAGGTTCTTTTGCTTAAGGGCTATCAGGAGAAAAGATGTCAAGAGGTTTGACTTCTGGCAAAATCAGCCAAAAACTCTGTGCTTACACGCACGCCTGCTAGGCACAAAGACGCAGGTGTCCATAAGGTTGAACAGTTTATGCTCTAAAATTGCAGATCGAATATTAAACCACTTACAGTCTTTAAAAATTGAAGATACTACTTCCTACATATATATTTCTTTAAACGTCTGCGAAATATGATAAAACCGAGGTAATATTCTTGGTTGACAAAAGAATTGACAAAATCACCTCTGATAATGATCTATAATCTAACGGTGGGATTGAGAACTTTTATTATTAAAAGAAATGTTAGTATCTTCTACAGCAAGGTCATAATTATAAACCATCTTACATGAGTTAGGGAAATAGACTTAATATAAGAATTACAACCCTTGGCACAAAATAAGAAAGCACCAAATGGGAGACAGAAGAAGGGATGGAGGGAAGGAGGGAAAGAAAGAGGAAAGGAGAGAATGCCTGGCAAATTTGCCAAGATATTAAAAGTTTAAGGGTCAGAAATGGATTACTAAAAGTAGCATCTAATTATGGATATGAAATGGAAGTTGATATCTCACTGATCCAGATCTATTAAAAGCTATGCATCTTAAACTAAGTGGACTGACACAAACAATTTTAAACTAAATTTCAAAAAACAAGCACAATGACAACAAGAAGCCCTGTAGTTTTTGTCATTTTGATAACATTTGGTTTCATAATAACAAACAAATAAGAATTAGCAGCTGCCAGCTATGTGCCAGTAACTGAATATTGTCTTTTATATCTTTATCACATTCCATTTTTATGACATTTGTTTAGGGTAATTGGTATTATTTCCTGTTATACAGATAGAGAAGCATCATATATCTGTATCTGTCTGCCTATCTATCTATCTATCTATCTATCTATCTAGAGAGGCAGAGATTAAAATTGAGGAGATATTTAGGACCTAGTAAAGACTGTGAAAAGGAGGCATCATTGAATAGTAGTTAAGAGTCATACAGTCATGAATTTGAATAACAACTTAATCACTTTCTGGCCGTTAGATGTTAGACAAATCACATTGTTTCTATGAGATCTAGTTCTCCACATTGTACATGAAGGGTCTGATAGTGAGCAGATTTATATGTTTTGAGTTGTCAGTTGGATAATATACATAAAGTGCATTCTACTAAGGATGCATGCATTATGTGTGTGTGTGTGTGTGAGAGAGAGAGCGTGTATATACATGTGTAACATTCAACCAGTTTTGCTACACGTTTATTTAGTACATTAAAAAATGATAGTGTTTTTACTAAATGTTAGTACCACTCTTCAAGCCCAGGTTTTTTTTCTTATGTCAAAGCCAGTGCTCTCACCACATTAGGGCCAAAGTCACAAGCTTCTTGTTCCTGTGCTGCTTTGACACAAAGTACAAACAATGATTTTTTTTCTTCTTTTTCTTTATAATTCTATTTGTAATCAGGGATTTCATTTCAGGCATCGTGATGGTTCAAAGACTCATACAGAGGAAACCTAGTCCTAAATTTTATAAGGTTGCAAGATAGGATTGAACCTACTTTTTTTTTTAAGTACATTGTTTTGTTTGGTTAGTTGAGTTAAAAGCTTAGCATTTCACACAGGAATATTGTACCTACTTGATTATATGAAAAACTTCCAAATATAGACTTTCTACATAAATATGGACTCTATTATAAACTCAGAGATTTATATTTTATGATTTCATGTGCAACCTTTATAACTAATGTGAATATATGCTTTGTGGCATAGCTGCAATTAGCACCCTAACACAAAAATACTGAGTTTCAAAAAAATTTCAGAGAAAGGGATTTACTTTAAAATCTATAAATGTCTTCCCCTAAATCCAGCCTGAAATTCTATAATTAACTTCCATTTATATTTCAGCTCTCTAATTAACCTTACTTTTTCTAAGCTCCCCCTGAACTGAATCTAATCACCATACTGGGGCTCCACAGGATAGGAACTCCTCTTAGGCTGTCCACAACATCTTGTCTTCTCCTATTATTTGTTTGGAGTCATTATTTTTAGTTTAATTGTGGATTATATATATCTTGTTGGCCGTTCTATTGACTGAACAAATGGTTAACAATGCACAATTAAATGTATTACTAGGTTGCTTCAGGCTATGTTTCATGCTAGTCACATAGGAGAATACTAGTTTCTAGCTCTGTACTTACAAAAAGATTTCAGTAGAGTCAGATAAAACAACAGCTGCAATCTACTACATAGACCCAAATATGTTTATGTTTGTGAAGCTTTTTTCCTATTATATTAAACAGCCTATCTTCTATGTTACTGCAGATTTTAGCTACCTTGGTCATCAAATATCACATTAATTATTATTGTTATTTGTTTACATGTGTGACTCTGACTTTGCTTCCACAGACCCTGGATTATTACAAATTAGCAGAGGCCACTTATTATTTTCCTTATCTCAACTTAATTCATATCTATCATAGTTTCTGACTAGAATAATAACGCATTACCCGTACATTTCCATTACATTTTCTGTTCGCCAGATGCTTTTCTAAGCGTTTTACTCTTGCCATTACCCAGTGGTGCTATGAGGTTGGTTGTATCATTCCCATTGAAGAGATGGGTAACCAAGTCATAGCAACAAAGGTCATTCATAATGTATCCTAGATGCCTGACTTTGAAGTTGGGACTCTCAATCCTTATATTTTGGTGTCTCAGCAGAGTTGGTAATAATAAATAAATGCTTAAATAAATAATGGAAGGGAGCATAGAAAGGAAGAAATAAAATAAGAAATGAAGGAAGGTAAGAACACAGCAAGGCAGCCAGGCAGAAAGGAATAGAGAGGCAAGGTTAGTGTTTTACTTACAATGAATACAATGATGAAAATGGAAAAAAAAAAATAATATCATTACCATCCATAGGAAAGACCTATGTAGTGTTATTTTTGTATGTAAATATATATTGTAAATATATATGTATATGTAATAGGTGGCATAAATGTATTATCTTTAAGGACAAAAATAAGCTATTGAATGCAATGCCATATGTGCAAGTTATGTATTTTATTCATTTAAGATTTTATGTGAATAAAGGGCTCTTTCCCATATTGCTTCATTTTTTACTTCCTTCACAAATAATAGAGATATAGGCAGTTCATGCATGATTGTGCTCATCTGGCAAATGAAGATAAACCTGAATAGATGAAGGGAGCCTTCCAAAGCATCTAGGTAGCAGAATCAGAATTAATAGCATTAGGCTTAATTCATAGGTCAGAAAAATGCTGTTTTCATCATTTTTCTACCACTTCATAGCTTCATAATTGGGCAAGTTAAGCAACCTCTCCACATTGTGTTCTTCACCTTATAGAAATGAGTATTTCTGTTGTTTTCTAAACTCTAGACCCAGGTATTAAATTTCCCTATTCATGTGGGTAGCATGCAGCACAGCTTCAAATACCCCAAACTGTACTTGTGTTTTTCTCTTTAAACATTCTCCTCCTTTTGTGTGGCCAGTGGAGAAATGTCCTCCTCAATTGTCTGGCCAAAAGTATAATAGCTGTTCTGGATTATTTTCTTTCACGCATTACAACCAATCCATTACTAACTCCCATAGCTCTGCTTCCAAAATTCAAATCTGGCCACTGCAATTTACTATTATAGCTTATGCCACAGCTCAAGTATAATCATCTGTCCTTACTTCCTGGACCCCATACCAACCTCCACTTCACTCAGAATGATCCAATCACATGTGTCTTCTTTCCATCTTTTGAACACGTTAAGATTGTTCCTGCCTCAGGCTGTTTGCTCTTGCCATTACATCTGGCAGCACCTCCTTCTAGATGCTTATAATTTGGAACTCCTCAAACATTATCATGTCTAGTAGGTATCATCAGACCACATGCCTTAGACTATCACCCATCTTTGCTTTCTTTCCCAGACTTTTTACTAAATAAAATTATTTTTATTTTCTGTACTGGATACATCACTACTTGAAGTTCACTTGTTTATTTGGGTATTTAATTGTAGATTTTAGTTTCATTACACTATAAGATAACCTTTACAAAAGTGGTAATGATCAGTATGTAACTAACTTCAGTGCCTACAACAGTGCCTGGCACACAGTGGACATCAGTAAGGACTGACTGATTTCTATACCAGCCTCCAAACTGGTCCCCATGATTTTGTTCCTGCCCCATCCAATTCACACACTAAGGGAGGTTTTTCAAAACACACTCCACACTCCACTGATATGTCAGATATTTTGTATTGTCCTTAAAAAATTTCTAAACTCCTTAAATAGCCTGCCGGATGCTGTGCCTGTCTCTCTCAGATAATGTAATGTATCCCTGCTAGAAATCTCTGCCCTAGCCGACTTGGCCTATTTTTGTTTCTCCATTGTGTCCCATTTTTCCTTCCTCTGTGTTTTCACAAGTGTTGTTTTCTCTGCCTAAAAAAATGATTCCTAACTCCCAGTGCTGGTTCCCGTAGGCTATCATTTGTTCATTATTTAGGACGCAAGTTTCAATGCAAATTTCACATGGAAGCATTTCATTCTCTGACTAGGTTATGGCCTAGTTTTAATGTTCCCATAGCACCCCCTGTTTACATGTTTATTTTCTTTCTTAATAAACTCTACTTTCAATAAGTTATGTTTTCTCTACTCCTGCCTCTACGATAGTCCCCCCAACCATATTATTGCATTGTTTTATGCATTATTGAATAGATGGTGGTTGAGAAAACCATGTGGTTGAATAAGAATGCCAGAGAATGAGAGTTAAATGGGAAAACCAGTGAGATGGGAATGGGATCCCAAGAAAATTCAGAGTTGAAGAGGAATGTAAAGCCTCAGAAAGAGATGAAGGAGAAGGGGAGAAATAATAAATGGTGTTGGGAAAACTGGCTAGCCATGTGCAGAAAGCTGAAATCGGACCCCTTATATCTTATACAAAAATTAACGCCAGATGGATTAAAGATTTAAACCTAAGACCTAACACCATAAAAACCCTAGAAGAAAACCTAGACAATACATTCAGGACATAGGTATAGGCAAGGACTTCATGACTAAAACACCAAAATAATGGCAGTAAAAGCCAAAATAGACAAATGGGATCTAATTAAACTTAAGAGCTTCTGTACGGCAAAAGAAACAATCATTAGAGTGAACTGGCAACCAACAGACTGGGAAAAAATTTTTGTGATCTGCTCATCTGACAAAGAGCTAATATTCAGAATCTACAAATAAATTAAACAAATTTACAAGAAAAAAACAACCCCATCAAAATGTGGGCAAAGAATATGAATAGACACTTTTCAAAAGAAGACATACATGAGGCCAACAAACATATGAAAAAATGCTCATCTTCACTAGTCATTAGAGAAATGCAAATCAAAACCACATTGAGATACCATCTCATGCCAGTTAGAATGGTAAGCATTAAAAAATTCTGGAGACAACAGATGCTGGAGAGCATGTGGAAAAATAGAAACACTTTTACACTGTTGGTGGGAGTGTAAATTAGTTCAACCATTGTGGAAGATGGTGTGGCAATTCCTCAAGGATCTAGAAATAGAAATACTATTTGACCCAGCAATCCCATTACTAGGTATATATCTAAAGGATTATACATCATTCTATTACAAAGACACATGCACACGTATGTTCATTGTAGCACTGTTTACAATAGCAAAGACTTGGAACCAACCCAAATGCCCATCAATGATAGACTGGATAAAGAAAATATGGCACATATACACCATGGAATATTATGCAGCCATAAAAAAGGATGAATTCATGTCCTTTGCAGGGACATAGATGAAGCTAGAAACCATCATTCTCAACAAACGGACACAAGAACAGAAAAACAAACACTGCATATTCTTACTCATAAGTGGGTGTTGAAAAATGAGAAAACAAGGACACAGGGAGGGAAACATCACCCACCAGGTCCTGTTGGGGGATAGGAGGGCCAGAGGAGGGCTAGCAGGAGGTTGGGGGATTGGGGAGGGATAACAGTGGGAGAAATACCTAATGTAGGTGACAGGGGGATGGATGCAGCAAACCACCATGGCGTGTGTATACTTAGGTAACAATCTTGCACAATCTGCACATGTACCCCATAACTTAAAGTATTAAAATAAAACGCATCGGTGTACTGCAAGCCTCATGTTTCTTTCTCTTTTGATTCCTTCATTCCATGTATTTTGGTAAATTATGGTACATTGATATTGGTGATGTGTCAAGCACAATTCTCACCGCTTTCTATATACCATTACATTTCATCCTCAGTATGACACTGTGGGATAAGCACTCTTTACAACTCCACCAGCACATAAAGAGCCTCAGTAACTTTCCGAAGAAACAGCTCTAGTAAGTAGCTGATTTAACCCAGAAATCCACTCTCTTTCTCCTTTGTTTACTGCCTCTTCTGCTACTACATATTTACAAAATTCTAATTCCACCAGTTGTGCTGTTTTCCTGTTTTGGTCTCAAATTGTATGTATGCACACACATTACACTACCTCCCTTCTCCCCTCACCCTACAATTAACTAGTGGCAGCTAGACATGTGTCTTAAATCTTATCAGCTTTCATTGCATAAATCAAAGGATAACATAAGTTTTTATTTTTAAATACTGTAATTAAGAAATTTAAAAGAATGAGATGCTGAGTGTCTCAATTTGAAAGCGAAAGTTATATTTATTTATACTTGTTCGGGTAGATTCTTACAATTTTATTACACATTCAGCTTTATTGTTAATAACATTTGTAGTAAGTGTAAAAAATGACTTTCCCTGTTTTATTCTAAACTTTGTGACCTAATTCATTTGTGAATTCAAGAGAAAATGAGTAAAAACCAGAGCTTTTAAAATAATCATCTTCCTTTCATTTTGAAAATTGAACTGATAAACATGCATGCATTGTGATATGAGGGAAATGATAAACAGATAAATAAATGAGTTATATTGAAAATACAGGCAATACATGTTTTCTGTGTTTCTTGTAAAGAAATTTTATATGTTGTTATACAGGCAAAACAAAATCATAATTAATGACAACTTTCCTACATTTCTACATTGGAATGAGTAGTCAAGAATTAGCATTATTATTCATTTAGTAACAAGAAAAATTTCAAATTTTCTAAATTCCCAGTATTACTCATTGCTCTAAATGGCTAAATATTTAATTAACCAACACAATTTCTTTTATTTTGGCTTATTTGCATTTTTTTTCCAATTAGTATTTCCTGCTTTGACAATTATCAGTTCCAGTGGACCCTTTTCAATATCACAAAGAAAATATGAACGATTTCCAGATTTACTAGTTTTGTGGTATTTTCAAATAATGAATATTTGCAAAACAATGAAATAGTCTCATGGTTTTGGACAGGGATTGCTCAAGTCTTTAAATTGGTGGATCGGATCGGAAAATATTATTTTGTTCAGTTAAAAAATAGATGCATAAGGCATCTGCTAACACCCCCCATGTTAGTCCTTGAGATACTGCGACTTTCTGATATTCAAAATCTTATTAGATGGTTGGGAACTAAGAGATTAAAGAAAGTGGCTCCATTCATCTGTAACTTATTGCCAGGTCCACAATTACCAGGAATTCATCAGACGTTGATAAAATGTAAGTTATTACAAAGAAAATTTTTAAAAGATAGCTGTTTAATTTAAAATGCCATAAAGCAAATTACTATCCTAGAGGAGCTATATGTTAATTAAGCCCAAGTTTAAGCAATTCCTCCTTCATATTAAGTATTTAAAAAGAATAACCTAAAGTTATTTATGCTAAGAAAGATCAAACTTAGCATTTCTTAGATAGATGTTGAGTTGTAATTAACATTCTATGTTGAGCTATTAACATAAAGGGGCCATAAGTAATTATATGATGTGTAAGCATAACAGCAAAATATTTTAAAATCAATTAAATGTAATTTTCAAATAAAAATGTAACAGAAAAGTATGATAAAAATGTGTATAAACAGCAGTTTTTTACATACTTGGATTTTAGAAAAAATATTAGGCATAAAACATTTTATGTTATTTAATTAATTTTGTATTGTGTCTTTCATTATATTAACTTTGCAGCACCCAGAACACAATATTTCATCATATTCAGTTATTTTATTTAAAAAAGCATAGTGGAAAGAGTACAATGTCAAAAGACAAGCAAAATTTGATGTGACTCTGCTGTGTGATAGGCAAATAAAGCACAACACAATGGGTAAATGTATTGTGCCACAGTGGCACAATAGCAAAACACAATGAACAAACTACAGCTTAAAGTAACAAGTACATAAAAGTTATTAAAAGATGAGCTGAGCATGAAAAAAACCTATATTACATTATTCGTATATATACAGTGATAACTGGCGGTACCTCACGCCTGTAATCCCAGCACTCTGGGAGGCCAACGGGGGTGGATCATGAGGTCAAGAGATGGAGACCATCCTGGCCAGCATGGTGAAACCCCGTCTCTACCAAAAACACAAAAATTGGGCAGGCAGTGGTGGCACACGCCTGCAGTCCCAGCTACTAGGGAGGCTGAGAGAGGAGAATCGCTTGAAACCGGGAGACAGAGGTTGCAGTGAGCCGAGATCCTGCCACTGCACTCCAGCCTGGCAACAGAGTGAGACTTCATCTCAAATCTCAAAAAAAAAAAAAAAAAAAAAAAAAAAAAAAAAAAAAAAAAAAAAAAAAAAAAAACGTAATGACAGTGGTTAACTTTTGTAGTTTCCAGTGACTTGGGAATGGACAATATTAGTGAGTATAAGAGGAACTTGGGACAGTGTGGAAATTTTTATTTATTGATATGGCATTTATCAAAGCACATACTCATGATCTGTTTGTTATAATATAAAACAAACTATAATAAAGGATTTATTTGAAAAGGTATAACGAAAATTGTGTATAAATGGAAAGTCGCTGTATGTTTTGTGAGATGTTCTGAAATTTAAACAGTTTGCTAAGATTAATGTGATGATCATGAATGAGAGAACATCTTTTTCCAACATGTCTTCCTCTTCATCTTTACAAAACTTAAATATACTGTATAAAGTAAAGAAAATACAGGTGTTCTACAAAGTTATAGTAATAGTTAAATGTAAGCCAAAGAACAATAGACTTAGGCATAGTAGAAGATGTTAGGAGCTAATGTTAATATCTACTACCATACTGATTTCCAAAAGCATCTTTTAATACTTCAGATTACTTAGGCCCATCTAATGCTGATAAGAAAGACTGCTATTTAATAGAGGATGTTTATTCGATTAAGGAGGATGCAATAGGGAAATCACCTTATTTTAATTTTTAATCTGGAGATGGTCTATAATTCATGCACCATTCTCCTGAAGCAGCTGACAAAATCTGATTATTCTTTTTCTGTATAAACAATGACACAATCACTGAGCTCATATTATTCAGGAATAAATAATCAGTTATTACACAGTGTTTTTATGTGTGTTATTGGAGATAGACAGCATTATCAAAAACACAATGAACTACATACAAAACTGCTGGGCTCTGATCTCCTTTAGCATAAATGACTTTAGGTCATTCTTTTTAAATATTTAATATGAAGGATGAATTTCCTAAACTTGGGCTTGATTTACATAGTACTTCTCTAGGATAGCAATTTGCTTTATGGTATTTTAAATTAAACAGGCTTAGTTACTCAAGAAGCTATTAAAATGTAAGCATGTTTCTCTTCTTACTATTTAGCTTACATAAACATACTTAATTGTGTAGACAAATTAAGTTGAAAATTAAAAAAGAAGAAATTTAAAAATTGACCTTTGATTGACATTAGTTCCTCATGTCCTACAAAAAGTGTCCAATAATTACATACATTTAAACGAGCAGTTAGTAATAGTTGTGTTCTCTTTCAGCAAAGCCTTTGTCGAAATGCAATTTTTTCAACACTAATTAGAACGGACACCCTGGTCCACCTTTTAGGATAAAGTGGCATGTAGCCTTGTTAATGTGACCCATTGAAATAAATGGAAAATGTACTAATGCCCCAGTATAATTTTTAGCAGCAGCGTTTCAGCAGGCTTTAATTTGCGCTTCACTGTAATTTCTCTTCTCAACTTTGATATAAATGTTAACCAGAGCTGGCACTATTAATAGCAAGCTAGGATGTGGGGCAGGGGCAAGGAGTGGTCTTAGAACCAGAACATGATCTTAATTGTTAATGAAAAGCCTCAGCTCCATGAAAAGGCAAAAGCCCAAAATGAATACAATAATTGTTTCAGTAGGAACCTGCATAATGGAAAAGGCTACAATTATAAAATATGCCACCCCAAACGGCACTCCTTGAATTCATATTTCAAGGTTATATGAGCTCTGATTGCCCTTTAAATTACCAGTGGACAATATAAGAGAAAATAATACATCTTAATATATAATTAATAACATTTAAAGGCATTAACTCATAGACTCGAAGCTAGTAGGTGGCATAAAATGAAAATAATAAAACTGCTATACAAAGAAAATAAGGATTATTATTTGTCATTCCTACGTTATTCTATGCATGCATAAAGACTTCAACATCATTGAGTATTTTGTGTTTCTTCATATGTACATTATGTAAATAATCTTTCAACTCAATAAACTTCTGATCAATTTTCTACAAATTACATGTAGTAGCAGCAAACTATAAAGATAAAATATAGCACGCAATAGTTGGTGTTCGATTTTGACATGCAATTTGAACTAAAGTCTCTTGGTTTATTTTTTTGTTTGTTTTGTTAACAAAATAGAACCTATTAATCTTTCCACAATTTTCTTATCCCCTGGTACACACTATGAACATAAGTGGAGATTCTAAATGATTTCTTGATGCTTTGTTTTTACTTGTAGGTTAATTTGCTTTTTATAGAGTTCGACATACTGAACTTAGGAGTTCAAGAGACAACACTATTTCAAAATAACAAGGTTGTATCAGGCAATATATCACAAGCTCTTTTCTTTCCATTTTCTAGTGCATTGGTATACCCACAAAATTTGAAATTTCTCAAAGCACTCTGAGGTGATAAAATAAAAATAAAAATAAAAAGCACGCTCACTGATGTAAATTATTGAAAAGTAATTTATAGGTACATTTAATTCTTAAACATCACAGAGAAGTTAAATATTAATAAGACGTACTGTCCTATGTAACAATTTAATTATCATGCTAAAAAGAAACAAATGATGGAGGAACATGTAAGAAATAATTCACATACCATGTAGTTCACTCTTTTACAGTGTAAAATGACATTAACGCAGTTGCACAACCATCACCACAGTCTGATTTTAGAACATTTTCATAACCCCCAAAGCCACCCTACCCCTATTAGCAGTCTCTGTCTTCCACCACTGTGTCTCATATCACCATTCCCAGGCCTAGGAACCCTGTTATATTTTCTATATTTACAGATTTGCCTATTCTGGTCATTTCATATAAATGAAACCAAAGAGAACGTGGCTTCATGCATCTGGCTTCTTTGACTTCCTATGTTTAAAAGGTTCATCTGTGTGGCGGCCTGTGTCCATCTCATTTTCTCTTCCTCAATATTATCCCATTGCATTCATACACCATATATGCTTAACTATTCACCAGTCAAAACATTTTGATTGTTTCCAGTTTTTTGATTGAAAATGCTGTTATGAACATTTGTGTACAACTTTTTGCGTGGATGTATGTTTTTATTTCTCTTGTGTATCTATCTGGGAGTTGAACTCCTGGGCTATATGGTAATTCTGTGTTAAGGCTAATTAGTTTTTGAAGAATGCTGTGTAACAAAATAAAATCCAGGAACAGCAGAACAGTTTATAGATGCCCCACGAAGGCGGAACACATCTGATTTTTATTTTTATTTGCCTCTGATTATTAGAAGAAGGGTTCGGGGTGGTGAAACTAGGGTGCAGTGATTGCTGGAAGGTTGGGGGTTTGGAGTTAGCGGACACTCGCATATCCAGTAGCATTTTCTGCTGAGTCATTGCTCCTTTTATCATCAAACCTATTACGATTTCCATTCCCAGGCTCATACATGCCAGAAGATATTACATGAATTTTTGGAATTCAAATTGGCCCCCACTCCCAAGATCAGATTTTCAAAAGCAAAACCCAGAGCATATGGTTTAACATATGGGCTAACAGTAACAAAAATCATATTTTTCTTAAAATTTGAAGACATAAATTTCCTGTGTTTCCTGACTCATCTCTGTCCAGCCCTCTCAAGGAACCGGTGCTTGTCATTTTCCTCATTTTTTTTTTTTTTGGAAATGGAGTTTTGCTCTTGTACCCCAGGTTGGAGTGCA
>NW_016107355.1:3242755-3254063 GCF_001604975.1 Cebus imitator | reverse complement strand
TTGATATTTTTTAGTAGAGACAAGGTTTCACCATGTTGGCCAGGCTGGTCTTGAGCCCCTCACTTCAGGTGATCTGCCCACCTTGAAAGTGCTGGGATTACGAGTGTGAGCCACTGCGCCCTGCCATCATTTTACTCCCTTAACCCTTACACTTGGTTTCAGTTGTTTTATTGCTTTTTTCTAGTGCTACATCAAATCTCATTCATTTGAAAGTCTTCCTAAAACCTGCTGTTTATTATTCTTCTCTAGAGTCTTGTTTGTTCTGTCATTACATTTCTCTATGTGTGTGTTTTTGACTTCTCTAGCAATTCACGAGCTTCTAGAGGGACAGGTGATGTGTTATATAATTTTATATTCTTATTATACCTAGGCGAGTACTTTACACTTGCCTTGATGTTCTATAAGTGTGTACAGCTCTAAATCTCCATGTGATGCACTATGTTCCAAGGGTAAAAGCTAGGAATATACTGCCTGGTTTATATCTAAAAATGAAATGCCACTTTCACAAGCCCTTTGTGTGTGTTCCCTACAGGGCAACACACAGAGATGAGACATTAAGTCAAATGTAACCTTTCAGGTGAGGACAATGAACAAATATAGTTTATTCTGAGCAACATGTTACCACAGAAATCTTGATAATTTTTCAGCAGTAAAAATTGTTAAATTTTAATAATCACTATTCTAGCTGTTCAGGTTATTAGAATTTTATTCTTTTGAATTGATATAACCTTAGATATCTGAAGTGAATATATAGATTATTAAGTAAACATGGATTATTACTGAACAGAAAATTACAGCTAAAAATGAAATAATATAACTTAAATTTCAATTCAAACGTAGTTCAAAACATTCCGATTATTTCTTCAATTAAGAAAAATCTGGCTGGGCACAGTGGTGCACACCTGTAATCCCAGCACTTTGGGAGGCCGAGGAGGGTGGATCATGAGGTCAAGAGATTGAGACCATTCTGGCCAACATAGTGAAACGCTGTCTCTACTAAAAGTACAAAAAATTAGCTAGGCATGGTGGTGCGCACCTGTAGTCCCAGCTACTTGGGAGGCTGAGGCAGGAGAATCTCTTGAACCTAATAGGCAAAGGTTACAGTGAGCCAAGATCACTCCACTGCACTCTAGCCTAGCAACAGAGCAACATACCATCTCAAAAAAAGAAAAAAAGAAAAAAGGAAAGAAAAAAGGCTATGGAAAAATTTTAAGTAAAAGTAAATAATCCTAAGCATATGAACTTTAATTCTACCATGCCAAATGATTTTGGGGAGAAAAATATTCTCCTTTGCCAATACTTGAAATTCTTATAGAAAGCTTTAATTTATTTTTTAGTTTTTAGTTAAATTATATAAGGAAGTAATTTAGACATATGAAATGCACATTGAGAGAAAATCAAACATGAAATATCTGAAGGCTTAATACTATAATACTGAAGGAGGCTTTTTTTGCAAAATTATGTTTTTCACCGTTTTCTCTATATATTATATTTAATTAGAATTTTTGAAACTTATAGCATTATGAAATTTACTCTGTAAAATACAACTTCTCAGCTGGGTGTGGTGGCTCACTCCTGTAGTCTCAGCACTTTGAGAGGCCAATGTGGGCAGATAACGTGAGGTCAGGAGTTCAAGATCAGCCTGGCCAGCATGTTAAAAGCCTGTCTCCATTGAAAATACAAAAATTAGTCAGGCATGGTGGCACACACCTGTAATCCCAACTACTTGGGAAACGGAGGCAGGAGGATTGTTTGAAACTGAGAGGTGAAGATTGTAATGAGCCGAGATATTGCACTGCGTACTCCCGCCTGGGTGACAGAGCAAGAATCTGTCTTAAAAAAAAAAAGAAAAAAAATATGATTTTTTAGTATAGCGTCACAAATGTCTACTGTAGTTGACACAGTTCTCAAGATCACTTCAATATTCAGTGTGTTCACCCAGGCCTTTGGGAATGACAGTGCTGAAGATCAGGAAGTGGAGATTAGATAGGGGAACCTTCTTCCTCCCCTGCTGTTTCCTTCTACATGGAGAAACAACATTAGTGTGACATATAATGCTCCCGGTTCCTTTGTTTCTTTACAGAAAGTTTTGAAGGACTATTAGGTTGCAAAATAAAATCCAGGAACACCAGAATAGTTTATAGATGTCCCCAGGAAGGTACAGCACATTCTTCCTAAGGGAAAAAGGAGGAGTCATCTCAGAGTAGAATTTGGGAAGGAAAAATAGAAGCTAGGCTTGTTCTCTGTAGGTCCTCTTCTGTTGTTCTAAGATTCTTCTTCTCTGCCTCGATGATGTAGGTTTTACGGGTTGGGATTACGGCACATGGCTTTACTTCAGACATTAATTAGTAAGGAGCATTAGTTTGCTTACTTTTTGTTTGTTTTTTAGAGGTTTAGATTAAATTATGTAAATAAATTTAAGGCTGTCAACAGCCTAAATCATGGTGGCTTTTTAAATTATGTATTGTTTATTTTACTTGGATTGGTAATGGTGGCATTTGAAAAACTTATCCCTAGGCCTTAAAAAAATGCCTGCAAACCTCAAGCCCTTAGCCAAAGTGTGCTGACCTTAATAAAGGTGCTGAATGTCCTGGATTTAAGCAAACTCAAGAGCTTCATGGATCTCAGAAACCAAAATGCACCATATGAAGACAGCCAAGGCCACAGCACTCACAGAGCCTTTATAGACAAGGAAAGGGCCAGGCATGGAGGTCTGGGGTGAGCTGGCTCTCCAGTGCAGTCTGTGGCAGCTCGATTTGCTCCACCCTGCATCTGCGGAGGCAAGTGGGAGGCTCAGGAGTTACCACCAGTGGGCTGCCGAGGCTGCAGTCCTCAGGTTTATCTGAATTAAGAATTCATTCGTGGCCGGGCACTGTGGCTCCAGCCTGTAATCCCAGCACTTTGGGAGGCCGAGGCGGGTGGATCACGAGGTCAAGAGATCGAGACCATCCTGGTCAACATGGTGAAACCCCGTCTCTACTAAAAATACAAAAAATTAGCTGGGCATGGTGGCGCGTGCCTGTAATCCCAGCTACTCAGGAGGCTGAGGCAGGAGAATTGCCTGAACCAAGGGGCGGAGGTTGCGGTGAGCCGAGATCGCGCCATTGCACTCCAGCCTGGGCAACAAGAGCGAAACTCCGTCTCAAAAAAAAAAAAAAAAAAAAAAAAAAAAAAAAAAAAAAAAAAAAAAAAAAAAAAAAAAAAAAAAAGAATTCATTCATATGGAAAAGAGCATCTTCCTATGTACCTACCACTTACATTTTAAAGAACAGAACAGTTATTTGCTATTGCAATACTTGTCTACAAAGTAATGACTTTTATACAGTAAGGCAGCTGGACTCCAAGCATGCTACATACTACTACTGAGGTTCTGGTTTGGAATTATTATTGTCAGGCTAAAATTTGATATTTCAAATTTCACTTTGCATTCAGGGCTAGAAAGGAAATGTTGAAAGAACTTAGCTTGCACTCATGGAGTTAATCCAGATACCAGAGATTTGAAAAATAATAAATTAATTTAGTTGATGACATTATAATTAGTTGGCCATTCAAGAATTTCCTGTGCCTTGAGGGAATAGGTTAGATAAATTTGTGGAACTGAGACCATAAATGAAAGTGTAACAAAAAGGGATATGACAGAAAGGCAGATGGGATGAGGACAGACTGAGTCCATGCTGTGGTGATGTCCAGGGCGAGATTATCCACATCAAGAAAGTGAAAGTGAACATGATTTGTTTGAACAATGGATATATTTGACAGGTTGAGAACATATTGACTCTAAAATCTGTTTTTAGAAGTCTAGATAAAAATATAAGAGGGTTAAAGAGGCAAGGCATTTAAATCCAGAAAATAGCTATCTTTTTACATAGAAGAGAAGAGACTAACTTTGTAAACGGGTTACTAATGGCTTTAAAACGAAAAGAAGAGCAGAAAAATAAAAGTTATTTTCCATTCTTGCATGAAAAATAGCAACTAGAAATGGTACTCAAGGTCAAAAAAATTCAAAATTTGAAAAGTGATAGTGGCTTGAAGAACCATGGCAGAATGATTACCCTCACTATGTTCCTAGTGCAAACTTTCAGGAGCATGAATGGTTCAGTAAATTTAGAAATCTTCTAGAGTGATTTTACAATCAAAAATGGAGTAAAACTTTCCCACAGAGAGAGAACTTACAGATATGAACAAGAGCCCATAATAAGGCAGTATTCTGAGAAGGGGCGATAAACATTAGTCCACATGAAAGAAGGGAGGCAGGTCACTAGAGTCATAGGCATTGCAACATTGGTGTAGCAGAAACACAGAACTCAAGAAAAACGGGAAGTGTGATGGATTCAGTTTCACTTATCATTCCAGATCTGCTTACTTAGTTTGAATCCGGACTGAATGACTCAAATCACAGCTTATCTGTTCTTTCAGTTATGGAGCCAAATAAAAAAGTTTCCACCGTTTTCAAAATAGTTTCTGGCTTATGTGCATGTTCTCTGATATTCATGGGTATGTCCCAGTAACGTGTCATGCCACGCCACACACTGTCCACTAAAGCACAGATATAACTTAGCATGAGCCCAGAGTAGACTTTGCAGTGTGGGAAAGTTAGTGCCTGTATTGCAAGCTTTGACTAATGGGATATGGGGGGTGATGGATAAATTTAGATAAATTCTTCTCCATTCCTTACAATGGATGGACTATTTGCTGAAGAACTAGCTTCATAATAGTTTTGTTGAAAATGTCCTGCAAGAGCAAATAACTAACTAGTCATAAGCTGTGAGGGCCAGGTTGGCAGAGCACTGCCTCTGTGGCTCTTCGACATTCTCCTCCTTTCTACTTTTTTCTATACTCTTCAGTCTCTGTGTTTGGACTAGCCGTAAAATAGCACATAAAGCTTTTCCAAAGGCTCTGTTTTTAAGGAAAGTTCAGTTGAGACAGGAGATTTAAAAGAGTTTCATATGCTGGAAGAGGAGGAAAAGAAAACTATATAAATTAAGACTTGGCAAGGTTCTTTTTACTCTACATTCTTCAATTTCAAAATAAGGTGTTCATGTTTCACTAGTCACTCTCTGAGAAAAGAGGGAATGTTTATTAGGTATTACTTTACTCACAGATACAGTGAATACCCTGCCATACTTAATCTCTTGTTGGGAGTCTTCCGATTGACTTACTCTCAAAGCTCATGAATTTGGGCAACTGGCATCCACCTACTGGCATCCCAAAGTGGCTGCAATAAAGTATATTCTTATTCTCCAGCCTTATTTGCTCAGATAGCACTGAGTTTCTGTTATGGTTCTGGCCAAAACTAAATTCCGGGTTCTAAAAATATACTTTTGAGTGGAATAACTTTGTCTAGGTTTTGGAAATAAGCTGCTTTTCAAAACTTGCTTGATAAGAATATACTGTGATTATCTTTGGACTCTGAAAAAGAGGCACACAGAATGTAATATTGATGTAATTCAAATTCTAAGGTTGTAAGAGAATCACATCAACCCTCTGGAAAACAGCTGGCTGGGCGCAGCTGCTGAAGGAAGCAACACTGCAACCAGGCTCTGGTATTCCCTAGGGCAGGATGAGAATGGAGAGCAGGATAAGAAATGGAGAACACTTGATTTCTTTAGACTTAAAGGAGATTGATCATGGATATTTTTGAGTTATAATTCCTTTGGACTTTTGTGTCTTTAGATTTTAACTTACATGGGGATTTAGTCTTAACAAATTTCCCTAATGGCTTCCCCAGGCTTCAAATAAGAATGAGTTTTATAATTATATTTGGAGTATCTCTATATTCTTGGCATTTTTGAGCATCTTTGTAATGTTCTACTGTATCAATATAGAACTTTGGATGAATTACCGTTCACAACATGACTGGACCTAATTTAGGAAGTCAAAAAGAATTAGATTTTCAAATTTGGAGGCAGTAGTCTTAGAGATAAAGTTATTTTTTTTTTCTGAGCCATTTTAGGAGGTTTTGGAGACAGATATCTACACTAAACATCAGTATATCTGTAGTCTTGATCGAAAAAGGATTTGTAAACTTATGAAGTCCTACAACTGTCCTGATAAATTCCAAGGAGGTTGATCACATTGAAGATTAAAATAGGCTTAATAATTTAGTCACATTGCTTAAAAGTAAAGTTTTTAAACATATGGATAAAGAACATTCCCTCCACACTTACTCTCTCATTGTCCCTTAGAGTCAGTCTTTGCAAGTACCCCTGTGGTTACTCCATGCAGTAATTATGATCATAGGACCTGAAGTTTGCAGACCGTGTAACAGATGGGCTGACGCTATCATCATGTAGATTATATGCAGCATGTTCTCAGAATCACCAGAAAGAAACCAAATTCTTTCCAACATCTCTACCTAACTTTGTTTTTGTTTTTTCAGATAAATTTTTTGACTAATAAAAGCCCGACAATAAATGTAAAGGCTTTGTTCCCTGATAAAGTGATTCCTGATATTTCTATTACATCACACTAAAATTATTATAAATGTTACCTGGTACCTATGAGATGATCATATGAGGAGGAAGATGTGTTAAATTTACAATAGAAAGTACTATGATTCAGTACAGGGTTTCCACTGATGAGTAATTTAAAGCAGCCTAATCTTTGAACAACAATGCAGAATATTCCAGGGGAAGACATATCATTTTCCGGGTTTTCATGTTGTTTGTTTATTTTCATACTTCCAGCAGACCACTAAGCATATGAAAAGCAGAGGAGAATGGGGTCAGCAGAGCTTTAAAATACGTTTGAGAATGAGACAACAAAATGGATGGCACTTTTTCCTAACACATAAATGTCTGATAACAAGTTCATTACACTCTCAAAATTTTCAGAGTCTAGTTTTATCTCATGTAAGTCATGGTTTTTCCAATCAGAATCCCTTATTTAAACTTACCTGAATGCAAATTTCCCTACTCCTTTATCTTTCTTAGGTCATATTGTTCAATTCATTATACCTCCTAATGCAGTGCTGCCGGGGATTGTGCTGTGGGTTCCTGCCTTGAGCTTCTTGCCTTGGTAGAACCCCTCCAGCCCCGCTTTGTCTGTTCCCCTCCTCACAAGGCAAGCAGTTCATGGGGCTCAGTCCAGTTCTGTGAGTTGCCCTCCTCTGGGTCTTGCTCAATATAATCAGACCCCAGAATTCCCTCACAATAGCCCAGTGCCTGCTTCCAGGTCCTACACGGGTCCCTTCTCAGATTTTCCTTGTTTTTAATTTTCCTAGGAAGTAAATAATAGAAAGGGAATGTGGTTAGGGGTAAGAGAAGAGAAATAGGGCAAAACAAGGTGTGTGGGCAGGTGGAGTGCCTTATTTGTACTCTTGATTCAGGCCTCACCACTTTTAGAGTGGGGCCTGGTTAAAAAATGTCTTAATCAAGATTATGCAAGTTGGCATAGCTTCACCCCAACAGCATAAGTCTTACATTGTTAGAATATTGTTTTCCACTAAATTGCCAAAAACCCTATTGATATCTAACATTATAGTTAATTGGTGATAATACTTAGAATTTGTGAATACGTATTTTTTTTTATTTTGCAGCATATTGTGTAAGAGTAACCATTTAATAATTATCAAATGCTTACTGGCAGTATTAGTTTAGACTCTTTCTCCCTTCACCATTTTTGGCAGTAAAGACTATTTATCATAACTTTTTTGTCTGCCTACATAATATTTGTGATTTGTGTCCAATAGCTCTACAATTCTTTAATTAAAAAAAATCAGTGCCATCTGCTAACTCAGTATTTTTTCTCAAGTTCCAGAAAACTTGAGAAAACACTGTGCCCTAAATAAGACCAAAGTCAGTTCCTTATCTTCTAGGACTTCACAGTTAATAGTTCTATATTAAAGGAGTTATGTATTTTCCTATTTTGCATTTCAGTTTAGACAGATCTGTCTTCTTCACTAACTATCCCCATCAATTACATGCTAAATATGTTTTAATTATAAACTTTGGAAACAATGTTACAAGTCTAATTTGTCCATATGTTATTTACAGTAGGACTTCAGTAACTAGTTCACTGTTAACTAAATACATTACCCTAATAAAATAATTAACGTCCTCTTGTTGGCTCTGTATCCCTTTGATAATATTATCCATGTTATTTGGGCCTGAACATCTGACTTTGTCAGTCACTTCTACAGAAAGGTTTTTTCTCCCCGTATCTGAAATTTGATAGTTTGTGTGATATGACACACATTTTTTCCTCAATTGAGGGAAATGAAACTTAGGTAATACATTTGTAATTCCTAAAGCTGCTTAAGAAATAAAACCAATTTGCACTAATCACAATATATGTAGGCTACCCATTAAAACTCTAGCTAACCATATGATCTAGATACCAACTCATTTTACAATTCATTATGAAAATGTGTATTTCCAGATTTGCAACTTCAATTCTTGAAAAGTTATAGGTGACAATAAATGTAGAAAGTTACAAAATGTTAACAGTGGTCTAAGCCACATTCCTTTTCCAGGTTATACATTATAAAAGATGACTGAAAGAAAATATACTTGCTATTATTTAAACACAGAACATGGTGGAATATAATAAATCTTGATTTTAAAAAGTATAACATTTCTACTTAGAAATAGTCTATGTAATTCATTGTGGGTTGTATTAAATACTTTCATATGATTTTATAATGACATTTTGTGCCTAAACACATCTTACTACTTCACTCAGCACTTACAAATATATTCTGAATATCCTTTATGAAGCAGACACTAGTAGGAGTGTTTATAAAGATATGAAAAGTGGATTTCTTGGTTTTGTCATTAAAGAAACGGGTTCTCTCTCTCTCTGTTTGTGTGTATATCTGTGTGTGTGTGTGTGTGTGTGTGTGTGTGTGTGTGTGTATGATCTGCTTTTCAAAAGATGGAAAGTGAATTTTATATACTTAAATATAGAAGTATATATATATATATATATGCATTTATTTTTATAATATTTTATTTCGACAAAACCTTAGAAACATGATTGTGAATTTAATATGTATAAAGTTAGATATTCACAAACTGCAATTTGATTTAAAATTAATGAGCATTTATCGAGTACTTACAAGACTCCAAGTAATGTGCTAAATAATGTCTCATATATTATCACATTCATTATCTTATTTGAACCTCACAAAAAAACTTCCAAAAATATCTCCAAAAAATTTATGATTATCCATTTGAATAAATGCCAATGCACTTTCATTCCTTGCTTAACAAGGGTCGTGGGACACAGGTTCCATGGATAAACTTATGATACGGACAAAATTTAAATACTTATGTTGTTGAATAAAGTGAATTCAAAGTAAGTCTGTTTAGTGAAAGTTAAATTGACTATTTTTTTGAAATAGATGATTAGATTTAATGCTACCAATGATATCCATGCTGGAAAGTATTAATCTCCGTGCTACATCTATCCGTCTGCTCCCATCCATGAGAACTCACAGTTATTTCATGATTCTGTAATAGTTATTTAATGATTCCCTAATTCTTAGTTCACATATCAAGGGACTCAGTAAATTGTAATACTATTTAAGTTAGCAATTATTAACTATGAAAGTAAAACTGCTTCAAATACCTCTGTAGAAAATCATAGTTAACCCTCACCACAGTTTCAATAGATGGGGACTATTGTTTGATTCTCAATTAGAGAAGAGAAAATGGAGTCTTAGGCTAATTAGATATCTTGCCTATAGTCACATGGCTAGAAAATGTCAAAACCAAGTTTTAATATAGGCCATTTAACGATTTATCACCTGGCAGAATTATTTGACTCTATTTTACTAGGCAGATGAATATTAAGTTACTTCTTATTTCACTAAAAGAAAACAAAAACAGAAAAAAAGTTACTTCTTATTTAATTAAAAGAACAGAAAACAACAAAAGTAAAGATAAAAATATTTCAAATATTTATTTTTCAGCAAATATCTTGAGCCTTGTGCTAACTGAACCAAATAATTGTTGCATTATCAGTCACCTTATGAAAGGTCCTTTCATGCTTTAATTTTACTTTTTAAATTTCTTAAATTGCTGTAAAAGTGAGTAAAATTATTTTGTTTGTTTAAATCAAAGAGCAATTTTATTGCTTGCATTATAGAAAAAGTTTAAGTCTGTCTCCCATTTTATATTGTTCAAGCTGTTTACATTTTTATCTGCTGTGATGAATACATTTTTCAATTGAATCCTGACATCTAAATTATTAACCTATTTATTCAAATTTTGAGAAGACTGAACTTTCCATCTGGCAATGGATACAATATAGTCTGTATTGGTTACTACTGAGCAACTGCAAATAAACATATCTTTACATATAGGTCGATCCCAAAATAGAAAGATTTAACTGTATTGCATTCAAACAGGACACATAGGAATAATTTCAAGAATGGCAATCTCAAGTAAAAGCAGTGCAATTAGTTACATTTAGCTTCAAGTATTTATTAACAGCATGATCTTGGGCAAGTACTTAATCTTCAAGGTTCATTTGTCTTACGTGTAAAATTATGCCTCCTTCTCAGAGGTATTTTCCAATATTTAATAAGCTGAAGAAATAAACAACAGGTTTGTGTAACATGGTAAGAGATTTATAAATATTAGTTTTCCTTTGAAACCTTTGTAATACACACAACAAAAACATAAATACACACACAAATAAATCATAACCAATGGAAAACTACCCAGCCTTAGTATGAAAGAATGAAATCATGTGTTCTATAGGAGCATGGATGGAATTGGAGGCCATTACCTTCAGGAAAACAACTTAGAAAGTCAAATGCAGCATGTTCTCAATTAAAGTGGTAGCTAAATAATGTGTACACATGAACATGGAGTATGAAAGTAGGCATTGGAGATTCTGAAAGATGGAAGGTTGCCGAGTAAGAGATAAGAAGTTACCGCAGGGAGCGCTGGCTCATGCCTGTAATCCCAGCACTTTGGGAGGCTGAGGCAGGCAGATCATGAGGTCATGAGTTTGAGATCAGCCTGGCCAACATGGTGAAACTCCGTCTCTACTGAAAAACACAAAAATTAGCTGGCCATGGTAGTGGACGCCTGAAATCACAGCTACTCGGGAGGCTGGGGCAAGAGAATTTTTGGAACCTGGGGGGTGAAGGTTGCAGTGAGCCAAGATCGTCCCATTGCATTCCAGCCTAGGCGACAGAGCAAGACTCTTGTTTCGGGGTGATAAAAAAGTTACTTAGGCTGGGCACGGTGGCTAACGCCTGTAATCCCAGCACTTTGGGAGGCCGAGGCGGGTGGATCACGAGGTCAAGAGATCGAGACCATCCTGGTCAACATGGTGAAACCCCGTCTCTACTAAA
>NW_016107355.1:3227632-3241680 GCF_001604975.1 Cebus imitator | reverse complement strand
TTTTTTTTTTTTTTTTTGAGACACAGTCTCACAGCCTTGAATTTCTGGGGTCAAGTGATTCTCCAACCTCAGTCTCTAGTGGGACTAAACTACATGTATGCTACCATGTTAGGCTATTTTTTATTTTTTGTAGAGAGAGGGTCTCACTATGTTTTTCAGGCTGATGTTGAACTCCTGGCCTCAAGTGATCCTCCAGCCTCCCAAAACACTGGGATTACAAGTGTGAGCCACTGCACCTGGGCCCTAAATTTAAATATAGGCCATTATTGTAACATCGAATTCATACTCTGAAAGAATAATGCATTATCCCTTAAAATAAGGAAAATATCTTTATGTATCTATTTATGGTCAAAGTACTGTCTACTGTATTTATTTTCATTATGGTGTTCCATGCATCATGGTAGGAACAAGATAAGAATAGTGTTAGTCTAAAAATGAACATGGCAGTACAACTAGAGAATGCTTAATGTCAGTAGGTCAGGTATCTTCAAGTTTAGAAAATACGTGAATTGTAACTTAAAATTTTGTAAAACGATGATTCAACATAGAGGTCATTGAGAACATGGCTTGATCTCTAATTTTAACATTATATGAAATTGAGGCTATCTAATAAATATGTTTCTACCATGGATGTATTTATAACATGATTTTTTTTTTTGCATTTTACTCAAAAGGGTCATATAGTTAACTTTTAATACTTTAAACAGCACTTTGTGGCATATTATATTTATATTACTGATTAGAAAAGGAGATTTAAAAATCTAAGAGGTGGATAAATAATTGAATCTAGCATTCTGAGTCTAAATCCTGGGATAAGAATTATGTAGAAATTTTGCAATAGCACAGAGCACATTTGACCAGACTTTCCACTGATTTCAAGTGTCCTGTGGGTAATAATACCATGCACCAATAGTTAAAGAAAGAATGACATAAATTTTAGTGGAATGACATTATTACTTTTTATCTAAGTAATTGAAAAAAGTTATTACCCATATAATGAGCTGTGACTGTGAAATATATCTTACAATTATTTAAAGGGGATATTATTTGGTTTTTGGCATAATAGGTAAAACTCTAAATTAACTAGTGTATAATAATTAAACAAGAAAAAACCATCTATCTACTTACTATCATGGAAGTCACAGAGTATAATACCACTTACAGAATTGCAAACCTTTATATGAATTTTTTATATTCATAATTCTAAAAAATATTTCAAATAACATAAAATACACAAAAGACACTTAACTAAATGCTAAGTTCTAAGATAAGAAGGAAGAAATACATGCTCTAAAAATCCAAGCAAATATGACCTATTTAATGAAGTCAAATTTCATGTTTATAGTGTCTGGACAAAGCAAAAAAGGAAAGGCCATAGATTGTGTAATTTTTATTGGCAAATAAAACAAAGACTTTCATAAGAAAAAAATGTAATAGTCATATGAGCATTTCAAGAGCTACTCTTTCATAAAGGCTAACCATTCTAGGTAAGTGAAGTTATTCCTCCAAGCTAAATAAATGAATTCATCAAACACATTTTGGTTAATATTACTTGATATTTCTTGAAACATGACATTCAACTATCTTAGGAGGCAACTTATGTATTTTATTTTTGAGATGGAATTTTGCTCTTCTCGCCAAGGCTGGAGTGCAATGGCACGATTTCTGCCCACTTCAAAGTTCTTCTCCCAAGTTCAAGCGATTCTACTGCCTCAGCCTCCTGAGTAGCTGGGATTACAGGTACCTGTCACCACACCCAGCTAATTTTTGTATTTTTAGTAGAAACGAAGTTTCATCATGTTGGCAAGGCTGTTCTGGAACTCCTGATCTCAAGTGATCCACCCGTGTTGGCTTACTAAACTGCTGGGATTACAGGTGTGACTTTGTATGCATTTTTTTTTTTTTTTTTACAAAACTTCCACTAGAAAGTATTTATCTCTCTGTTAAGTCTAGAATAAAGAAATCTTGTTGTGGTGATTGAAAGAAAGAACAATATTGAGATGTTAGTATGTAGGTTAAGACAATATTGGATTTTGCAAATAAAAGCCTACTTAAGTGTCTGAACACCATTCATTTTATATCCCATGCAGATTTAATTCATTATTTATTATTAATAAAAAATAAATAAATCAGTTTATTCTGTGTTGTTTTCCCCAAGATCGCTAAGGTGTGGATATCTTTTAAATAGCACTGCCTTCTGGTGGGCAAAATGAGCTGCAAAATAAATCACCCTGAAATGCAGAAGAATGATCCACTGGATAAGATAATTCATTGGTGGTAAACTTTTGAAAACTAGAGGATATATACAAAATTGGGAAAGAAAGATTATGTGCTTGGCATATTATGAATTGAGCCCTTCTTAGAATAAGTAAGAAATATAACCAGGTACTTTTTGAAAACTGTCCTGGTTGTTGATAACGGGATTAATAGATTATTATTAAAGGATGTTTGTATTCCTGCTTTCTGTGGCAGAAGGATGTGCATCAAGATCATTTTAAATGGTAACAATTTATTTTGATGAGTTTTTTTTTTATGGAGAATAAATACTACCTTTATACCCAGGAAAAAGTTACTACTTACATTCTGATCTATACTACTTGAAAATAATTTAGGGAGGAATTTGACGTCATCATTTAGATTATTTATAGCAAATAGATTTAAAATTAATTTAATTTTCTTTTTATAGAATTGTTAATTTTGAACAATTGCTAATTGTTTATTGTTTTATAGAATTGTTTATTAGAACTGAAATTATGCTTTTGCATGTTTGTCAAAGTAGCAATTATTATCTCAAGTATGTAATGGCTTTCAAAATTTGTATTCAATGTGTTACTATTTTATTTCAAAAACTTACATTATCACAAAAACATAAATCTCACTCACATAAAGACATGACATATTTTTTTAAATAGTAAAGCTCATAAATGGAACAGATGTCAGCTAACGAAATCAGAAAATCAATGTGCTTATAATAATTGAGAATTACATTTTAATTAATTAATTAGTCAACAATTTGCATTCATATTGTTAAGTCAAGTATAAAGTTAAGTATTTTGAAATATTTTAAATTCCCTTATTGGTAATTAGAGTTGCCAGTTGATATTTTGCTATAAGGTAACCAATACTCATAAGAATGCATTCTCCCCTCATTTAATTTTGAAAATTAATTTTTAATAAAAGAAATCTGAGAAAATAGAATTGTTCCCATATAGTGCAACTGCTGTGACATAAAAATTATAGTATAAACAATTGTTGTCCTCTCACATTCTTTCACAACACTTATTTTTTAAGAATTATTATTACAAGTCTGCCATAAATAAACTTGTCTGAGGTTTATTCAGCATTACTGTTTGCTAAAAACAACCAAGAAAATAAATCATCAATCCCTTGATTGATATTTTCAAGGTGTAAGTTTTTTTGTCTTCTAGGTACTTGAGGATTATAATATTGAGTATAATAGATGAAAAAAGTTTTCATAAATCTTATAAACAGTGATTAACTTCAACAATAACTTTCTGCACTACAAACTAACAAACATAACATTCATAATAATGCATATATTGGCCGGGCTTTGTGGTTCATGCCTGTAATCTCAGTGCTGTGGGAAGCTGAGTAGGGTGGATCACCTGCAGTCAGGAGTTCGCGAGCAGTCTGGCCAACATGGCAAAACCCTGTCTCTAATAGAAATACATAAATTAGCTGGGCATGGTGGCATGCATATGTAATCCCAGTTACTTGGGAGACTGAGGCAGGAGAATCACTTGAACCCTGGAGGCAAAGGTTGCAGTGAGCCAAGATCTCACCACTGCACTCCAGCCTGGGCAACAGGTGAGACTCTGTCTCAAAAAATAAATAATAAATAAATAAATTACAAAGTAAATTAATTAATAATGCATGTATTGCAGTTCACTAAAAATACAATGACTGTATTTCATGAGATTGTGATAAACTCCATTTCAGGTATTATTTATGCTACTGGCTATATTATATTTTGTAAATATAAAGACATGCAATAATTATGCAGAGTCTCATATAGGGCTAAAATACATGAATTACCATATTTCAGTTTTACATGACATTTTAATCAGTCAATATAATGTAGCAAATGACTTTCAGTACTAAAAATCTGAAGGCCCATTTCTATCTACTCATCATTACTGACTGGCTACCTGAGCTTGAAATAGAGAGCCAACCTCAGAAACTGTGAGATTATTCTACTGGAAAGAGCTCTGAATATTCAGGTATTCCAGATTTAGAATTCAGTATTTTGATCCTCACAGCAATGTCCCTCTGACTTGATTGATATAAATATATGTCCCTGGATACATTAGGTGATCTTCAGTGATCCGAGGTACCAATATACAATAAAGAAAATCAAGGAGAATCTGAACACATGGTTGCATAAAAATAAACTGAGGTGTGGCTGGCAATAAGGCCAAATAGGAATAGCTCTGGTCTGTAGCTCCCAGGAAGATCAACACAGAAGCCCAGTGATTTCTGCATTTCCAACTGAGGTACCTGGCTTATCTCATTTGGGATGGATTAGACAATGGGTGCAACCCACAGAGAGTGAGCAGAAGCAGGGTGGGGTGTTGCTTCAATTGAGCAGTGCAAGGTGTTGGAGAGCTCCCTCCCCTAGCCAAGGGGACTGTGCTGTTAGGGAGAATGCATTCCAGCACAGATACTATGCTTTTTCCAAGGTCTTTGCAACCTGCAGACCAGGAGATTCTCTCAGGTACCTACACCACCAGAGCTCTGGGTTTCAAGCACAAAACTGGGCAGCTGTTTGGGCAGACAGTGAGTTAGCTGCAGGAGTTGACTTTTCATACCCCAGTGGCTCCTGGAATACCACTGAGACAGAACCATTCATTACCCTGGAAAGGGGGCTGAAGTCAGGGAGCCAAGTGGTCTAGCTCAGAAGATCCCACCCCCACGGAGCCCAGCAGGCTAAGATCCACCAGCTTAAAATTCTTGTTGCTAGCAGAGCAGTCTAAAGTTGACCTGGGATGCTAGAGCTTGGTTGGGAGAGGAGCGTCTGACATTACTGAGGCTCGAGTAAGCATTTTCTTCCTTACAGTATAAACAAAGCCCAGGAAGTTTGGACTGGGTGGAGCCCACCACAGCACCATAAAACCACTGTAGCCAGACTGCCTCTCTAGATTCCTCCTCTCTGGGCAGGGCATCTCTGAAAGAAAGGCAGCAGCCCAGTCAGGGGATTATAAATAAAACTCCCATTTCCCTGGGACAGAGCACCTGAGGGAAGGGGCAGCTGTGGGTGCAGCTTCATCAGACTTAAACGTTCCTGCATGCTGGCTCTGAAGAGAGCAGAGCAACGCATCTCCAAGCACAGCATTCAACCTCTGCTAAGGGACAGACTGCCTCCTCAAATGGATCCCTGACCTCCATGTCTCCTAAACTGGGAGACACCTCCCAGCAGGGGTCCACAGACAGCTCGTACAGGACAGCTCCAGCTGGCATCTGGTAGGAGCCCCTTCTGGGATGAAGCTTCCATAGGAAGGAACAGGCAGCAGTCTTTGCTCTTCTGTGGTTTCTGCTGGTGATACCCAGGCAAAGGGGTCTGGAATGGATCTATGGCAAACTCCAGCAGAGCTGCAGCAGAGGGGCCTGACTGTTAGAAGAAAAACTAACAAACAGAAAGGAATAACATCAACATCAACAAAAAGAACGTCCACACGGAAACGTCATTAAAAGGTCACCACATCAAAGACAAAGGTAGATAAATCCACAAAGATGAGGAAAAAACAGCGCAAAAAAGACTGAAAATTACAAAAACCAGAGCACCTCTTCTCCTCTAAAGGATCACAGCTCCTCAATAACAAAGGAACAAAACTGGAAAGAAAATGAATTTGATGAATTGACAGAAGTAGACTTCAGAAGGTGGGTAATAACACACTACTCTGAGCTAAAGGAACATAAGGAGTAAGTTCTAACCCAATGCAAGGAAGCTAAGGACCTTGAAAAACGGTTAGATTAATTGCTAACTAGGATGACCAGTTTAGAGAAGAACATAAATGACCTAATGGAGCTGAAAAATACATCACAAGAACTTTGTTATGCATTCACAAGTATCAAAAGCTGAATCGATCAAAGAGAAGAAAGGAAATCAGAGATTAAAGATCAACTTAATGAAAAAAAGAGTGAAAATAAGATTAGAAAAAAAAAAATGAAAGCAAATAAACAAAGCCTCTAAGAAATATGAGACTATGTGAAAAGACCAAACCCAAGTTTGATTTATGTAACTGAAAGTGATGGGAAGAATGGAACCAAGTTGGAAAACACTCTTCAGAATATTATTCAGGAAATACAGAGAACACCACAAAGATACTCCTCAGGAAGAACAACTCAAAGACACATAATCATCAGATTCACCAAGGTTGAAGATTCACCAAAGTTGAAATGAAGGAAAAAATGTTAAGGGCAACCAGAGAGAAAGGTTGGGTTACCCACAAAGGGAAGCCCATCATACTAATCACGGATCTCTCTGCAGAAATCCCACAAGCCAGAAAAGAGTAGAGGCCAATATTCAACAATCACAAAGAAAAGTATTTCAACCCAGAATTTCATATGCAGCCAAACTAAGCTTTATAACTGATGGAGAAATAAAAGCTTTTACAGACAAGAAAATGCTGAGAGATTTTTTCACCAACAGGCCTGCCTTATTAAAGCTCCTGAAGGAAGTACTAAATCTGGAAAGGAACAACCAGTACCAGCCACTGCAAAATCATACCAAATTGTAACAACCGTCAACACTATGAAGAAACTGCATCAACTAACAGACAAAATAATCAGCTAGCATCATAATGACCGGATCACATTCACAAATAATATTAACCATAAATGTACATGGGCTAAATGCCCCAATTTAAAGAGACAAACTGGCAAATTGGATAAAGAGTCAAGACCCATCAGTGTGCTGTATTCAGGACACTCATCTGATGTGCAAAGACACATAGCCTCAAATAAAGGGATGGGGAAGACTTACCAAGCAAATGGAAAGCAAAAGAAGCAGAGATTGCAATCCTGGACTCTGATAAAACAGACGTTAAACCAACAAAGTTCAAACAAGACAAAGATGGGCATTACCTAATGGTAAAGGGATCAAGGCAACAAGAAGAGCTAACTATCATAAATACACATACATGCAATACAGGAGCACCTGGATTCATAAAGCAAGTTCTTAGACACCTACAAAGAGACTTACACTCCCACACAATAATAGTGGGAAACTTTAACACCCCACTGTCAACACTGGACAGATCAAAGAGACAGAAAATTAACAAGGATATTTATGACTTCAACTCAGCTGTGGACCATGCAGACCTAATAGACATCTACAAACACTCCAACCCAAATCAACAGAATATACATTTTTTCTGGCACTATATTGCACTGATTCTAAAACTGACCACATAATTGCAAGTAAAACACTCTTCAGCAAATGCAAACAAACAGAAATAATAACAAACAGCCTCTCAGACCACAGTGCAATCAAATTAGAACTCAGGATTAAGAAACTCACTCAAAGCCACACAACAACATGGAAACTAAACAACCTGCTCCTGAATGACCACGGGGTAAATAAAAAAAATTAAGGCAGAAATAAATAAGATCTTTGAAACCAATGAGAACAAAGACACAAGGTACCAAATTCTCTGGGACACAGCTAAAACAGTGTTTAGAGGCAACTTTATAGCACTACATGTCCACAAAATGAAGTGGGAAGATCTAAAATTAACACTCTAATATCACAATTAAAAAACTAGAGAAGCAAGAGCAAACGAATTCAAAAGCTAGCAGAGGATATGACATAACTAAGCACAGAGCAGAACTGAAGGAGACAGAGACACAAAAAACCCTTTGAAAAATCAATGAATCCAGGAGCTGGATGTTTCAAAGATTAGCAAAATAGATAGACTGCTAACCAGACTAATAAAGAAGAGAGAAGAATCAAGTAGACAAAATAATGATATAAGGGATATCACCATTGATGTCAAAGAAATAAAAACTACTATCAGAGAATACTACAAATGCCTCTACACAAATAAATTAGAAAGTCTCAAAGAAATAGATAAATTCCTGGACACATACACCTTCCCAAGACTAAACCAAGATGAAGGTGAATCCCTGAATAGACCAATGACGAGTTCGGAAACTGAGGCAGTAATTAATGGCCTATCTATCAAAAAAAATCTTATGATCAGACAGTTTCACAGCAGAATTCTACCAGAGGTACAAGAAAATCTGGTACAATTCCTTCTGAAACTATTCCAAGCAATAGAAAAAGAGGAACTTCACCCTCACTTATTTTATGAGGCCAGCCTCATTCTGATATCAAAACCTGGCAGAGACAAAACAAAAAAGAAAATTTCAGGTCAATATTCCTGATAAACATCAATGTGAAAATCCTAAATGAAATGTGGCAAACCTAATCCAGCAGCACATCAGAAAACTTATCTACCAGGATCAAGTTGGCTTCATCCGTGGGATGCAAGGGTGTTTTGACATATGCAAATCACTAAATATAATTCATCACATAAACAGAGCCAATGACAAAAAACACATGATTATCTCAACAGATGCAAAAAAGGCCTTCAAGAAAATTCAATACCCCTTTATGCTAAAAACTCTCAATAAACTAGATATTGAGGAAATGTATCTCCAATCATAAGAGCTATTTATGACAAGCCCACAGTCAATATCATACTGAATGGGCAAAAGCTGGAAGTACTCCCTTTGAAAACCAGCACAAGTCAAGGATGCCCTTTCTCACCACTCCTATTCAACATATTATTGGAAGTTCTGGCCAGGGCAATCAGGAAAGAAAAAGAAATAAAGGATATTCAATTAGGAAAAGAGGAAGTCAAATTGTCTCTATTTGCAGACTACACGATTGTATACTTAGAAGACCCCATCATCTCAGGCCAAAATCTCCTTAAGCTGATAATCAACTTCAGCAGTCTCAGGATACAAAATCAGTGTGTGAAAATCACATGCATTCCTACACACCAATAACAGACAAACAGAGAGCAAAATCATAAGTGAACTCCCATTCACAATTACTACAAAGAGAATAAACTACCTAGTACTACACCTTTCAAGGGATGTGAAGAACCTCTTCAAGGAGAATGACAAACCCCTGATCAAAGGAATAAGAGAAGGTACAAACACATGGAGAAACATTCCATGCTCATGGATAGGAAGAATCAATATTATGAAAATGGCCATATTGCCCAAAGTAATTTATAGATTCAATGTTATCCCCATCAAGCTACCAATGACTTTTTTACAGAATTAGAAAAAAAACTACTTTAAGTTTCATATGGAACCAAAAAAGAGCCCATATAGCCAAGACAATCCTAAGTAAAAAGAACACAGCTGGAGGCATCATGCTACCTGATTTCAAACTATACTACAAGGCTACAGTAACAAAAACAAATTGGTACTGGTACCAAAACAGTTGCAGAGACCTATTGGTCTCTGTATAAAACAGAGGTTACAGAAATAAAGCCACAAATCTACAACCATCTGATCTTTGACAAGCCTGAAAAAAACAAGCGGTGGGGCAAGGATTCCCTATTTAATAAATGAAGTTGGTTAAACTGGCTAGCCATATGCAGAAAACTGAAACTGGACCCTTTCCTTACACCTTAAACAAAAATTAACTCAAGATGGATTAAATACTTAAACATAAGATCTAAAATCATAAAAACTCTAGAAGAAAACCTAGGCAGTACCATTCAGGACATAGGCATGGGCAAAGAATTAATAACTCAAACACCAAAAGCAATGGCAACAAAAGTCAAAATTGACAAAAATGACAAACTAATTAAACTAAAGAGCTTCTGCACAACAAAAGAAACTATCATCAGAGTGAGCAGACAACCTACAGAATGGGAGAAAAATTTTGCCATCTATCCATCTGACAAAGTGCTAATAACCAGAATCTACAAGGATCTTAAACAAATTTATAAGAAAAAAACATCCCCATCAAAAAGTGGGCAAAGGATATGAACAGACACCTTTCAAAAGAAGACATGTAGCCAACAAGCACATGAAAAAAAAGCTCATTGTCACTGGTCATTAGAGAAATGCAAATTAAGACTACAATTAGGTACAACCTTATGCCAGTCAGAATGACAATCAGTAAAAAGGAAACAACACATGCTGGAGAGGATGTGGACAAATAGGAATGCTTTTACACTGTTGGTGGGAGTGTAAATTAGTTCAACCATTGCAGAGTCAACGTGGTGAATCCTCAAGGATCTAGAGCTAGACATACCATTTGACCCAGTAATCCAATTACAGGGTATATACACAAAGGATTATAAATCATTCTACTATAAAGACATTTGCACACATATGTTTACTGCAGTACTGTTCACAATAGCAAAGACTTGGAACCAACCCAAATGCCCACCAATGATAGACTGTAGAAAGAAAATGTGGCACATATACATTATGAAATACTATGAAGCCATAAAAAGGATGAGTTCACATCCTTTTAAGTGACATGAATAAAGCTGGAAACCATCATTCTCAGCAAATTAACACAGGGACAGAAAACCATATACCGCATGTTCTCACTCATAAGTGAGGGTTGAACAATAAGTACACCAAGAGGGGAAGAACACAAGCCAGGGCCTTTGGGGGTGGGGCCTAGGGGAGGGATAGCATTAGGAGAAATACCTAATTATAGATGACAGGTTGATGGATGCAGCAAACCACCATGGCACGCGTATACCTGTGTAACAATCCAGCATCTTCTGCACATGTATTCCAGAACTTAAAGTGTAAATAAATAAATAAAGTTTAAAAGAAAACTAGAAACAAGCTGTCTGCTAAAAAAAATTTTTTTTAACTGAAAGTACTATATATGTACATATAAGAGTGTGTGTATGTGTAGACTTCAGGCATCATAGTTCATTTATTGACTCAAATACATACTTTTAATTTGATTAGATATGATCTTAACATAATGTTTTCCTATGGTTTCATATACATAGAAACATATGCTTTATAGGAGGAACAACTTTGTGGCTTACCCTTTTCATGCACACCGATATATGTGATATAATACTTGTCACATTAATCTTACAGAGAATTATAGAGTTTTGAAAGATAGATGTTTATAATAATAGCATTGTTTAATGTCCTTGTAAAATTATAAGCCTTGGAATGTCATATATGTAAAGGACTTTTAATATCATGGGTTTACCATAAAAGAAGAATTATATCAAGGGATGTTATGTCACTTCTCAAAGATAAGTGTTTAGTAAGCAAGCTGGCACAAGTCCTAGATACCGCCTTAGAACACTACTGTGACATGTTTATAGACATCGATTTTTTCTTAAAGATATGAAGCACTGAACATTATGTATATAAATTTGCAACAGTGTCAATATTTATGAATCACTGAACAGTATGTATATAAATTTGCAATAGTGTCAATGTTTGTAACCACACGATTAAAGGAAAATAGCACATAATAAAATTCTTATCAATAAAATTTGTAACAAAAGGCACCATTAATAACAGTATACTAAATTTACCTAATGTACAATTAGTAATTTGTTAAATAAAATATGACCCATTTTAGGAAAGAACAAAAATGGCATTATTGATCTAAATTCTTCCTTTTCTTTTTTTTTAAGAAACAGAGTCTCTCTCTGTTGCCCAGGCTGGAGTGCAATGACACAATCTCTGCTCACTGCAACTTCCTCCTGGCTTCAAGCAATTCTCCTTCCTCAGCTTCCTGATTACAGTCATGTACCACCATGCTTGGCTAAGTTTTTTTTTTTTAATAGAGATTGGGTTTCACCTTGTTGGCCAGGCTGCTCTTAAACTCCTGACCTCAAGTGATCTGCCTGCCTTGGTCTCCTAAAGTGCTGGGATTACAGGCATAAGCCACCATACCCAGCCTGTATTGTGTACTTTGAATATGATTTCTCAAAATGCTGGCATGTATCAATGCTAAGCCTTATTTAATGATATGTATTTGAAGATTAAAATGAGATGATACGTGTAGAAAACTCAATAGAATGTCTGAAATCTAATAGATATTTACCAAAATGTAAGTATTAAAATATATGGAAGTAGTCATTAGGATAACTTTGGAGCTCAGTGTCTCTTAATTGCAGAATCTTAATCAAAATATAACTGGAAATGAAAAAAAGACGTACTTTAATTTTATCACCTCTGAATGCGTAACGGCAAGAGTGTCCATTTGAAAAGATAGGAGGAGAAAATTGTGTGATAAAAGCAACTGAACTTTTTCAGTGGATGGACAGTCTGACATCCTTTTATTTACAGAGCAAGGGTCAGGCTGATACTGAGGAGCATTCAAGAGTGTAATCATACAGGCACTTTCCACAAAGGATATTATCATTATGGTTGTCATAAACCTTTTACATGATTTAGAAAATTAAAAACTTTATTAAGTTGACTAAGTTTTTTGTAGGACCAATAATTACTTAGATTTCAAAATCAGTTACCATTTTCTCTGAGAACTCTAGAGAGATGCTTTCAAATATAACTGAATAAAGAAATCATAAATTTAAATGCTTCTCTAAGAAATATTGGGGTGAACTAATTTATTATGCTTCTTATTTTAGATATGTTCTTCAAAGGAAAACATTGTCTAATAATAGTTATAACATTCTCAATGCATTTTAAGCACTTAATGTACAATATTTTAACATGCTTTATCTGTTGTATGACTGAAGAATGCTTTACTAAATATGGCTGCCTAATAGTTGACCTTTTCTTTCAAACCTGTAGGACTACCTCATTTTTCTGTTATAAACTTCGATGCAATTTTATGCAAGGTTATCTTTAACAAATGTTTTATGTGTTAATAAAAGTTCCGGGTCCTGATATCATTACATTGGTGTTGCTGTCATTAGCAGAAATAGACACAGAATGAAGAAAATAAGACTACGACTTCCTGGAGACATACTCCTGACAATGTAATAAATGTGTTTGGATAAATGAGGTTAACAATTAGGAACTTCAGAGAATTACTAGCTGATAATTGAGCTCAAATGAGGACATAGCTCACATTTCAAAAATTAGTAATCAATGAATATAAAATATTTGATTTTCAGAATTTTTGTCATCTACCAATGGGTAAGCTATAGCTTTCATGGTTCAAAATGGGTTTTTATCTTTTCATATTAACATTTGAAAACATTTTTAAGAAGTCATTCCTAATTTCTTGTAAAATAACACTTCAAGATGATTCCCATAAACAGTCAAGGAAAATGTAGTGCTCTTCTAAGGAGAAATAAGCAATGAGTCACGATGTAAACATGTATATCTGACATACTTAGAAGTTAGAAGTCTAAACGCCACAATGTGTGTGAAAGTTCTGAACCATGTGCTACCTAATAATAGTGAATGGAGTGACAAGCATCATCTTGAAATTTTTATTGCATTATAAAAGAAAACATGTGCCTAGATAGTAGTTGGAAAAACATAATTTCTACTACTTCAGATGATATGATTTTTATACCCCAAGGCAATCATGCATCAAGAAGAAAGCTACAGTACATTTATTTCTACTGTAACAGAATACAAATATGATTTAAGATACACCTAAAACACTGGAACCCTTCATGAGAAGGAAGATGCATACTCAGTAAGCTTAAAATGCATGTATCATTTAAATGCACATCATACAGCAAATCTTGAAGTAAAAATTCCCTTTTGAATACAAAAGTATAAAGCTTGGAGTTAATATGAGTGCTTTGAGGATAAATAAGTATAATAATTTCACATATAAAATAACAAACAATACTTCATTTTGTTGAACATGCACAAAAATAGTCTGGGAATCCCTGGAAGAAATGTCTTACATAATTCATTTGAACAAAATAAATATAGCCAAATTTTTTAAAAATGCAAATGCAGCCGGGTGCGGTGGCTCAAGCCTGTAATCCCAGCACTTTGGGAGGCCGAGGCGGGTGGATCACGAGGTCAAGAGATCGAGACCATCCTGGTCAACATGGTGAAACCCCGTCTCTACTAAA
>NW_016107355.1:3185443-3227532 GCF_001604975.1 Cebus imitator | reverse complement strand
ACTCTGTCTCAAAAAAAAAAAAAAAAAAAAAAAAAAAAAAAAAAAAAAAAAAAAAAAAAAAAAAAAAAAAAAAAATGCAAATGCATGTGTTTTTAACTCTTCAGCAATATAGGCACACAGATGAACCAACATGGAAAAAATATTGTAAAATCAGTCAGTTGTGGGAAAGTATGCAGAGAGGATTTTATTTGGACTTGTTATAAATAAGCAAGATTGTAGAGACCCTCCAAAGTGTTACTATCCTTTCCCTATTTCAGAAGACTATGTAAGCTTAATAACTACTTCATATTTGTTTTTTAAATTTTTGCAGAACATTGAAAAAGGTAAAAACAGCACATATCTTTCTATTCAAAAAGGAGGGAAAGAAACTGGACAATTGTGCTTTACTCCATAGACAGGCTTGGGGCTGGGATGCCTTTGGGAAGCCCAAAATGTAGAAAAAGAAGCGCCAGCGCCTGAATGGAGAGGCCAGAGGAATCAACCTAAGAAAAGTCTGTGGTGTGCCCTCATTATGATCAGCAGAAGCATGAGTTAATGGAAGCCTTTTATTGAAAGATGACAATCTATGTAATTTATTATCTCAATGAGTAAACTTCAAAATTTAAGAATGTGACTGTAGAGGAAAGAGTCTTCCAACATTAGAATAATGTTGCCTATGCCACACTGAGAGCTATCGCCAACGTTTAATGTATAAATATGTTCTAACCTTTTTGTGAAAAATTTACTAGACGGCAGTGACCACATAGTTGAGTCTTCATGAAACACATTTTGATGAAATCAATTTGCCAATACAAAGAAGTGACAGAACACCAACCTGTGGGGACAAAGATTGGTGGAGGAATTCAAGCACCATAATATAGGGAATAAACAAAAAAAAAAATGTTGGAGTTTTCAAGAGCACTATATAAAGATGAAAAACATCCACACAGACTATTCGTTGTCCCTGGAGAATCCTCGAAGGGCTCAAAATGGCTTTAAAATCACACTGAATATTTAAAATGATCAATAATTTCTCATTTTTAACTTTTCATTCAAAATGGCATCATATCTCTTTTTTCCTTCTTTTATGAATGTATATAACTGTTAAAGCAATAATTTCTTACCTTTGATTCTTGAACCTTCTTGATTTTTTTCCTGCTGGAAATAAAACAGAAAATAGGTCAAAATATGTAAGTAAATACGTGATCAACAGTTTGATATAGTCTCACTATCGAAGGATTATTAAAGTGTTTTTTGTACATATTCCCAGGAACATGATTCTCACCTTTAAAGAAATGGATATAATTTTTTTGAGAGAGCATTTTGCTCTGTTGCCCAGGCTGGAGTACAATGGCATAAACATGGTTGACCGTAGCCTCGACCTCCCAGGCTCAAGTGATCTCCCACCTCAGCCTCCCAAGTAGCTAGGACTACAGGCATGTATCATTATGCTAGGATAGTTTTATTATTATTATTTTTGTTTTGTAGGGACGAGGCTTCCTTACTTAGCCCAACGTGGTCTTGAACTCCTTGACTCAAGCAATCCTCCTGCCTCAGCTTCCCAAAGTGCTAAGATTAGAGCGGTGAGCCCCACACTCCACCTTATGTAAAATATTTTATTGGAGTAGTAATAACTCTTCCTGGGCATAGATTTCTCTAGGAAATCACTAAATTAGATGAATATGGATTTATAAATAAACAAATTATTAATGAATAATAAATAATCATGCCTCTCAAATGCCTTAGGCCATTCCATTTAAGTCCAACAGATATTAAATAATGCCTTCAGAATTTCCTTAAAATGGCTCTACGTTAATCATAAATTGGTGAAGGAAAAGTTTCGGCACAAACATAATGCCAAATTTTACTAAGAGGGTACAAAAGATTTTTCAACGGTCTTTTCTTTCGTTTAACTTATAATTGGACCCCGTCTCACTTCTTAAGGCTAAAGTTGACAACAATTCTATTATTTATTCAAAAGGCTGCTCCAGTCAGACATGTCTCTCAATTTGACATTCTCCTCATTAGTTACCAGGCAACCCCAAAAGAATTCACTTGCTTTCAAGTTTTAAAGTGGATATTGTGCACTAACTTCGCAATTAATATGCAAGCACAGTTTACTCTGCCTAAAGTTTCAGGGTCTCACACTGAAAATAACTTTGAAATATGTTTCTAAGAGAAAATGACAATGACATATAAACTGAACTGCAGAACTGCATGAATGCCAATAAATTTTGGTAAAAGAGTAAGAAAATAGGAAGAACTGATTTTGCTGCAAACATTAATTCCAGATTTAGATATAGAGAATAAAATGGATAATGACAAATGTATATTTTTTGAATCAGCTAATCTAGTGATATAATTCTGTTAGACTTTAAAACCTGGTGTTCTAGTTACCTCATCCTAACTCACCCAAGCTCTGTATTTGAATTGTTCTGCTCTTTACTAATTGTTTAGAGTATCTGTTGGTCACTTAAACTAAAATTTAAACATAAGTTACTTGTATTAAAAATACAATAGTTTTTCATAATTTTTTTTTTTTTTTTGAGATGGAGTTTCGCTCTTGTTACCCAGGCTGGAGTGCAATGGCGCGATCTCGGCTCACCGCAACCTCCGCCTCCTGGGTTCAGGCAATTCTCCTGCCTCAGCCTCCTGAGTAGCTGGGATTACAGGCACGTGCCACCATGCCCAGCTAATTTTTTGTAGTTTTAGTAGAGACGGGGTTTCACCATGTTGACCAGGATGGTCTCGATCTCTTGACCTCGTGATCCACCCGCCTCGGCCTCCCAAAGTGCTGGGATTACAGGCTTGAGCCACCGCGCCCGGCCAGTTTTTCATAATTATATAACTAGCAGGCTTAAGTTTTCTGAAAGAGTATTTGTTAGTGAGAATCTCTCTTTCCTTCCCTCTCCTCTAATTCATTCATTCAATCAGTCATTTAGTCATTCATTCTTTCACCAAATATGTATGGATCATATTCTATGTGCCAGACACAATTCCCAGTGATGAACAAAATAGAAAAAAATTTGTGTCCTCAGGGAGCATATTGCATAAACTTTATTTTGAAAAGATATGCTACAGAAGGTGACAGTGTTGGAGTGGAGTGACTGCAATTATATGTATAGCCACAGTGGTAAATTGATTTTTGAATAAAATTCTGAATGACATAAGTATGATCCAAGCATGTATGTGTGAAAAACATGTCCCAGCAGAGAAAAAATTTTCAAATGTCCTGAGTTACATACAAGAGTTCTTAGCATTTTCAAAAATATTAAAGAGACCACTGCATGTGGACTGGATTGAGGGAAGGGAATTTAGTAGGAAATACAATCCCAGTGGTAATAGGGACCAGACAGACTGGCACTTGGGGCATTTGGTAGGACTTTGGTTTTTACTCTGATATAGCTGAGAAAATACATACATATCTTCTCAGGAAGTAATTATCCAGGGGTGGTTATCTGGATTACATTTAAATAGAATCACTTTGGCTCTCTATTGAGAATAGGTTGAAAGGGCAAGGACAAAGTCAAGGAGGCCAGTAAAGAAGGTATTGCAGTAATTCAGGTGATCAGAGACAAACGCATAGAACAATGTGGTAGCAGTGTATTTGGAATACCTGCTTAGAGCAAGGCTTGCTGACAGATTAAAGCTTCACTGTGAGAAACAGAGCCGACAAGGATGACTCCAAATGTCTGAGCTACTAGAAGGATGGAAATATCTGTAAGATGAGGAACATTGCCCAAGAAGAAACACTTATTCCTTCTTCACCTGTCTTGCAGCACTGCCACACACTCAGATTTTCTTCGAGTTCCCCGGCTACCCCTACTGAGTCTCCTTTACTGCTTCCCCATTTCCTAAGCACTAGTTTCCTAAGCATTGAGGTCTTATCTTTCTTCCATACTGTTCATTCTTTTAGCAATCTCGTCCAGTGTCCTAACCTTAAGTTTCATTCTATTGCTAAGGATTTATATAACTAAACCAAACCTCATCATTGAACTTCAGACTCACATATTCTACTGCCTTTCAACATCCCTATTGGATTTCTAATAACATAACCTATCTGTAATGTATCAAACTGAATTTCTGGTCTTCCCTTACTTCCTTGACCATCTTTTTCATCTTAGTTACAGGTAACTCCATTCTTCTAGTTGTGCATGTCCTTAGTGTCACATTGTGTTACTCTGTCTCTTAAGAAATAAACAACGTCGAATTTTCATTATTATGATTTTTAAAAATGTTGACTTTGAAATTATTTTGATTATATGTGCAAGGATTCAAAGTAGGTAAATAAAACTAATAGGACATATTTCAACAAGGTGCATAAAGTTTTAAGCCACCAGCATATGTGTAAATTATCACTTTATAAATTAGAACACAGAGTAAAGCTCACTAATCTAGACCTGAGTATTGTAAAATGTGTTAGAAAAATATAAAGTTGAATTAGCCAACAAAAGAGGATGGAAGCATAAAAAATTATGGGAGAAAAATCAAGAGATCAACGAATTATGGAATCCCAAGGAACATATTATTTGGAAGAAAATTTTCAATAGTATAGAATTATTCTGGGAAGTCAAGTACAATTATGTCTAAGAAAATGTCTATTCATTATATTAACATAGAATAACTGACTTCAGATAAAATGTTTTTTGGTGCTCATATGGAATCAAAAGTCCAATTCAAGCTATTTAAGGAAGAGAGGAGGGTGATTGAGACATGTATTAAGTGGTAAAAATTACATGATGGGAAACATGACTAGAAATGAAAAGCCTGTTATGGTGTATATCTGGAAACTAAAGTCCACAGAGGTTTTGTGTTTGTTGTTTCCTGGCTTTTTGTTTTATTTTGTTTAGTTTTATAATATTATATTATTATTTATATCGCTGAAATTTGAGACTATATAAATGATGAAAGATACGTAGTAGAAATGGAGAGGATTAGGATAAAAGGAAGAGATCGCATGACTGATTTTATAAGGTAATGAAAGAGTGAGTGTGATAGAATATAAATGGGGGCAAAATTTAGACAGAAGATCAGTCTCTGTAATACAACTGGTGGGAACAGGAAGGCTTAGTCATAGATGCAGGAGGTATCTAAGTTTGGTATGACAAATTAAACATGTTCAATCTCTGATGATTTATTTTCTTTTTGTAATAGAAGGAAAGGTGGTTGGCTAATTGTGGAAGCTGAGTGTTTTGTCAGAACTTTGGAAGACAGAGGAGATTTTAAGGGCATTGCTTTTTGCAAGAGTAGGTGAGAAGAATCACACATACAGCTTGGCATGGTTGAGCCAATCCTTGTTGAGTTTTGTCATCATCAATTTGTAACAATCTTAGGCTTAATTTACCTATAACTGAATGGGCTTTTTATTGATATTATATTTCATTTTATTTGTTTTCTAAAATCAAGTTCTCTATTTATTCAGCTTTATATAATTAAAAATTACCAATTAAAACCTGCCTAAATATTCTATAAACAAGAAGTATTTAAAAAGCAAGAATTGGAGAAGATAAATTAGTAATTAATTTAGTAGAATGGGAAGAATGACAATAGATTTACAAAGTGAGAAGGAAACTTAAGGGTAACAGCTCTGTCAAAGTTGTATGAACTCCTTTCACTGGAGACTTGTTTAGGATTTGTAAATAAAAACTGTTCCAATTTGCTTTTATTGCTTTAATGTTACATTATTCACAATGGCAATATATATTTTCCACAGTTTTGTTTTGCAAACTATAACTTCATGTTTAAAATATTTACTTTAAATTAGAAAACACTATAAAGAAAATAGTGATTATTTAATTATTTGAGAATTCATGAGTAATCAGAAACATTTGTTATTCATGATTCATTTGAAAACATTCTTACCTTAGAAAGACTTAGGTCTTGTTCATAATGGCAGGATGTTTATATTTCTAAGTATAACTTATTTTTAACATTCTTTCAGAAAATTTTCTAATAAAGTGAACTTGACTTAAAATAAGTAATATATTGAGTCATGTGTTAAAGCTAAACAATTGAAAACTATTCATGTTTTACATTGTACTATGTTATTTCTTGGAAGAATTCCCAAATGCTACATATTAATTACATCAGCATATTTCATGAAATCCAGCCCAGTAATGTAAGATGACTAAAAGCTCTAGCACACAGTATGATAAAGATTGGCAGCTGGGTGCGGTGGCTCATGCCTGTAATCCCAGCACTTTGGGAGGCCAAGGTGGGTGGTTGATGAGGTCAGAATTTCGAGACCAACCTGACCAACATAGTGAAACCCCGTCTCCACTACAAATACAAAATTAGCTGGGCATGGTGGCACAGGCCTGTATTCTCAGCTACTCAGGAGGCTGAGGCAGGAGAATGGCTTGAATCCGGGAGGTGGAGGTTGCGGTGAGCCGAGATCTCACCATTGCACTCCAGCCTGGGCAACAAGAGTGAAACTCCAACTCAAANAAAAAAAAAAAAAAAAAAAAAAAAAAAAAAAAAAAAAAAAAAAAAAAAAAAAAAAAAAAAAAAAAGATTGGCAAAGACAGTCTGAGAAGTATGGATTTAAAATAAATGCATGAGTCAACAATATGGTCTCTTAAATATTTTAAAACAGAAATATAGTAAATGCAACTTAACTAAACCAAAGTAAAATTAAATCAAATTGGGGTACACAGTAGCTGTACAAATGAGTTATAAGTTGTTCTAAAGCACCTAAGCAAACAAGTTTAGCAAATAACTCCAAAACACAATGTTGCTAGTCTTTTAACTGGATTGAATGTTACCATACTAGGAGATATTATTAAGAATATTTTCTATCCAGTATTTGGATTTATAGCGTAATGATTATTAAGGTCTGATGATGACTATGTTATAACATGAAAACAGATTTCTCTTGATGAAACTCTAAAAATGCCCGGCTACAATGTCTTCCAACATAATTTACCTGGTTCCTTCCTTCTCACTGAGAAGCACAAGCTCTCTGGAAAGTGAAGAAATCATCTACTTGCTAAATGCTAAGTGCATCATCTCCACTGTAACAGCACTGAGGTAATAAACATTAAACTATCAATGAACTGTCCTCCCTTTCCATCCTATAAGCTTAAACTATTTTAAGGGATAGCCATAAAGTCCATATAGATAATACCCACGAATAATCTTCTTTAAAATGTATATACATATGATGTTACATTAATAACACTAGTCCATTGCTCTCTGGTCATTACCAAGAATACTACAGACTTCCCTTCACATGGAGGGACAGAAGAGTGAAGCACGTGCAGACAGAATTGGATTGGCCCCCTAGGAGTTAAACGGATGCTATTTGACTCTGAGAGAGTATACATAGTCCTTTTCACTATACATAAAAATAATTTGCTTATATAGAAAAGGGAGTAGAAAATATCAAGTAGATATAAGGAAAGGTCCTTTTCTCCTCATATGGGAGTAATGAGGAAAAAAAAATCTAGTTTGCTATTGTTTTTTCTTATCCTCATGCGATTTGTTTGCATTTGGTAACTAATGAAAAGCATATAGTAAGACTATGTTACTCTAGATAATTAACAGAATTAACATGACTATTTTTAAAAACAAGTCAAAGTCAAAAGGAAAATCCCTGTGAAAATTTCTTCTATCTCACTGCAGCAATACTGGAAAATTATTTTCTTCGTAAGAAATTTCCTGTTGTGCAAACATAGCATTTCCTTTAGTTGAATAGGTGGCATGAGCTGAGAAACTATAAAGTTCAAGAGGAAAAATAAACTACTTATTTATGATTTTCTTTTGACTAATATGTGCAATAAAGTACAATCAAGCTGTGTTTAGCCTGACTATATGCTGAAAATAAGTAATTTTTCTCATGGGATTTGAGAAAACTCAGCTGTATAGAAGATTTATACTGGTATATTGAATAAAGCCCAAAATAAATCAATAAACTTAAAATGTACAAATTAGCAAAAGAGAGAAATAAATTCTGCAGTAGTCAAAAGTAATGCACTCTAGTTAAAGTAATCTATCAATCCACATTATCCATAGTTCTTCCTAAAGTAAACTGATGATATCATTCACCAAGGTGTTCTTATGTATATATACTTTAATGCTCAGGTGTGAGTGGGTAATTTCTAAACTCACTAATAATATTCAATAGATCCTAACAGGGAAAATAGTCAATGGATAAAAATAAAGTATATAAAAACATAAATTTAGTGGCAAATATGCATAGAGGTAAATCTTACTAATTTTAGCAGTCTGCCTAATTTAATTTTCTTCTCAGAACTCTTCCCTTCTATCTGATGTAATTATTACTTCCCAGACAAATGCTACCAATTAAAAATGATTTTAAAAGTAATAATTTGCATCAGAATACTCACAATAATGATATATTTGTTCTCATGTGCTACATGGCGGAAATATAAAATAATGAGGTGTTTTAAAAGATATTTATTAGATCTACTAAGTGATGTGGATTGGAAATTCATGGAAGTTGAGAATAGGAGATTGTCTCAGTAGATCCAGTCTCCAATAATCTCATAACAAATTTATTCTGTGCAATTCTGACACATGAATACTCATGAATATGTGAGCTTCCCTTCTCAAAGCCACACACACACACACACACACACACACACAGACACACACACACACACACACACACACACACACTTTATCAAAAATATATGTTTTGTTGGTGGCAATTAAATTATAAAAATGTGGAGGTGGTGGGCATAAAAAGATGCCTGAAAAATAGAGATATTGTCAGTCATAATCCACTATATCAAACTGGAGATCATAGATATATTATCAGTAAGCTATAAAGCCAAATTTTCAGTTCTACTTTGTTTAATCAAATTTTATTATCTTTTATTTAAAATACTTTTTCTTAGAAGTTGAACCATGTTCCTGATCCAGTCTTACCACTTCAACAAGGCCTTCCCAGAATATTCTGTCTAAACAGCACCTCCATCATTATTATCTAAACTTTTTTTTTTCATTTTTCACAGAAGTCACTACTTCTAAGAATAATATATGTTTGTCCATCGTCTGTTCCTCCCACTAGAATGTATCTCCCATGAGGAAATGTACTCTGCAGTCTTAGCTGGCATATCCTCAATGTCTTAACCCCTGCAAGAATGGACTCTTTTTCAACAGACTCTTTGAACTCCAGAATTCAATATTCAGGTGGGGGATAGGCAGAGACACACACAAAATACATGCCATAAAATGTGATATTCAATAGTGGAATTAGTATCAAATCTAGATAGTACAGTAAAGAGAGGAATGCATTCTTTCTTAACTTGGGCAGCTGAAAGTGAGCTGTGAGAAGGTGGGGAACTGAATAATTTACAGAGAAACATGAGATTGTAGAAAAAAGGAAAAAGTAGGTTATCTCCACAGCAAAGTGAAAAAGCACATTTTACCTAGAGGACACAGCATGGACAAAGTTACAGATCCAAATGAGTGCATGGTAAGACTGCTAAACAGCATGTAGTGTGTTCAGTAGTGCAGAGTTGGAATGATTAAGTTACAAAAGAAGGCTGGGCAAGTAGTATGTTTCAATGATTCATGAAGAAATGAAAGTAATTTTCTTATGTTAATAAGAAATATCATTAGATTTATTAATAGCCTAATGAATATATATTTAAATCCTACCTGGAAAAGTTTCAGAGTCTCAGTCAACTGTCAACCAACTTCTCTTTTGGTTTAACATTTTGATGTAAGGCTATTAATTCCAATACTAAAATTATAGTTGCTTCTTTTTCTGTATTAATATTGTATTTGCTTTGTTTATGTAATTTTCAGTAAGAAAATCTAGAGATAACTTGCTATTGGGTTGAGATATTCTGAGTATTACTCCAAATTATAAAGACCATAAGCAAGATATCAATGACACGCATTTGACAAAAAATCAAACTAGAACAGAATTTACTCACCAGAATTTTAAAAAATTGTATTCTTATTTCATTGCATATATATTCTGATGTTATATATTACATTTGGAAGTTAGGTGAAGCCAATTCTTGTGTGTCTAAATCGAAAATAATGGGAAATATATTTCCCATTATGAGAAATATTACTAATGGTTTGGAAGTAGTTATAAACATAAGAGAGTTTGTTGTTGTTGTTTGCTTGTTTTTCACCAAGATATTGTATGTTCAAGTCCATTAAATATGACATATATACTAATAATCAAAATATTTGGTGTCAAAAAGAAGCAACGTTTTATCTATTTGAATTTTGCCATAAGATTGTGGCAATTCAGTCACATGTTCAAACTTCACTTCTAATTCTAGTTATCTTGTTCCTCACCTCCTTCACGGACGGGTGGAATCATGAGAAATAATCTTTAAGGCTGGAATCACCTTCGCCAAAATGGTTAAAAGTTGATATATTGACCTCCTTCCATGAATCATGAATGTTCTTAATGAGATCTGGAATGGTGAATCCTTTCCAGAAGGTTTTTAATTTAATTTGCCCAGATCCAGATTCATCAGAGGGGTCACTGTCTATGACAGCTAAATTTTTACAAAATACATTTCTTAATAAGAATTGAATCTCAAAATTACTCCTTGCTTCATGTACTACAGAGTGAATGTTTTGTTAGCAGGCATGAAAACACATTAGGCTCCTTGCAAATCTACATCAGAGCTCATGGGTGACCAGGTACATTGTGAAAGAGGAGTAGTATTTTAAAAGGGATCTGTTTTCTGAGCAGTCGTTCTCAACAATGGGCTGAAAATATTCAGCAAACCATGCTGCAAACAGGTGTGCTATCATACAGGTTTTCTTCTTTCATTTATAGAGCACAGGCAGAGTGATTTAGCATAATTCTTAAGGACCTCAGGGTTTTCAGAATGGTAAATGAGCATTTTCTTCAACTTAAATGCTGCTTCACCAGCAGCGTTAGCTCCTAACAAGAAACTAAACCTGTCCTTTGAAGGTTTGAAGTCAGGCATTGACGTCTTTCTCACTAAGAAAGTGGCAAATGGCATGTTTTTTTCATAGGAGGCTGTTTCATGTACATTGAAAATCTCTTGTTTAGTGTAGCCACCATCACTATCTTAGATTTTCTTAATAACTTTCTGCAGTTTCTGCATCAGCACTTGCTGCTTCGCCTTGCACTGTTATGTTATAGAGATAAGTTCTTTCCTTAAGCCATGTGAACCAACCTCTGCTAGCTTAACTTCTACTGCAGCTTTCTCGTCTCTCTCAATCTTCATAGAATTGAAAAGGCTGAGAATCTTGCTCTGAATTATGCTTTGGCTTGGAGGAAGATTGTACTTGTTTTCGTTTGTTATCCAGACAACTGAAACTTTCTTCATATCAGAAATAAAGCAGTTTAGTGAAACATTATTCATTTATTCACTAAAGTAGCACTTTTAATTTCCTTCGAGAACATTTCCTTCGTACTCACAACTTGGCTAAATATTTGGTGCATGATTATTCGTTTATTCACTAAGGTAGCACTTTTAATTTCCTTCAAGAACATTTCCTTCATACTTACAACCTGGCTAAATATTTGGTGTAAAAGGCTGAGCTTTCAGCCTATCTTGGCTTTTGCTATATTTTTCCCACTAAGCTTAATGATTTCTAGCCTTTGATTTAAAGTGAGAGACATGCAATTCTTCCTTTCACTTCAACATTTAGAGGCCATTGTAGGGTTATTAATTGGCCTAATTTCAGTATTATTGCATCTCAGGGAATAGAGAGGCCTGAGGAGTGGGAGACAGATACGGTAATGGTCAGTCTGGTGGAGCAGTCAGAACACACACATTAGCAAGTTAATTTCAGCATATTATAAAAGTGCAGTTTATGGTGCTCCAAAACATTTACAGTAGTAACATCAAGCTCTCTTCCTGATTTGATCATTACAATTTCATGCTTCTATCAAAATATCACATGTATCCCATAAATATACGCAAGGATTATGTATCTGTAATAATTAAAAATTTAAAAATTTTTTAAAAAGATCACTGCTCACGGATCACTAGAACAGATATAATAATAATGAAAAAGTTCAAAATATTGTGGGAATTACCAAAATGTGGCACAGTGATATAAAATAACCACATGGTGTTTTAAAAAATGACACCGACAGATTTGCTTAACACCAGGCTACCACAAACCTTCCATTTAAAAAAAAAATCCTGTATTTGCAAAGGGGAATCAGATAAGGTACAATAAAAACAGGTGGGCTTGTTTTTATAGGCCACTTTTCCAGTTGTTGACTGAAATGGAAATAAATAAAATAAATAATTTATTAAATGACGGACAATTTTTGTTAGTATTCTCAGACAATGTTCCTCAGTGAAAGAATTAACTTGGAAACATTTAAAGGGTGTACCTGTTTACTTTTACAATATTTTATGATTTTTTAAGATGATAATGAGGGACACAGCATTTTTCATATATACATGAGACACATTTTAACTAGCTTTTAGATATTCTACCTATGCATCTAATTTTTGTCTAAAGAAACTTGGAATATCATTGGAAGGCATCAAATTTCCTATTATCTTATTTCCATTTTAGTAGGCTATTGGCACACTAAATAACCACTCATTATTTGAACATGGGCTTTTTTTATTTGGAATGTACATGTCTAGCACTGCACTAGAGAATGGGGATTAACTATAAATAACATAGATGTCTGATCTCTGAAGTTCATATTCCATCTGGAAAGACAAATAGATATTACAACACAATGATAAAGAACTTACAGGGTGATGTGGAAAAAAGAATGTGAGCAGTTGCATTTGCTGAGTTATGGGGCAGAGGGAGAGTCTGCAAGTGAAACTGTAACTTGAGCTAAGAATTAAAAGATGGCAAAGTAATTTACTGGGGGAGAAGAGCATTAAGCTGTGCAAAGGCACAGAGTTGTAAACTCTTTAATCTTTTGGGAGGAACTGTGAACAGTTAAGCATAGCCAACTGCAAACTTCTTTAGACATAAGCATTATATAAAAATACATTCAAGAAAGTTTTCTCCTAATTCCAGAAGAAAAATTATGCCTAGTTAAATATTATAGCTGAAGCTATTTGGTAAAGAGCCAATAAATTAAATAAACATGCCAATTATTGTAACAGTTTTCACAGTGTACTTTTAGAGAGTGATAAATAATAATGAGTTTTTAAAACATAAATAACTAATTAAAAGACTTGTAATTAATGGAAATATAAATTATAAATTCATGATTTGGTTATGAGAATTAATGAATTTAAATTATTTAAAATGTAGACATGTACATGTACATTAGAATTCCTTCTATAATATGTTTATCCCTTAATAGATTTAGGTTTTTAATTTATTAAGTCTGTAAACAGTCCATAAGTAAGAGTTGTTATAGAAATCTAATTATTTGGTTTGTGAATTCTCAGTGACTGAGAGTAGGGTGTCCTTACCTAAATTTTAGACAGACTACAAATAAATAACATTATTATTGAAAATATGCTTTGCACAAAAATGACTATATTCTGTGATATTGAAAATATAAAGACGTATGTCCAGATACCCTCAGGCAAGCCCACACTAACAAAAAACACTCTGGGCATTGGCAACTAAGCTTCTTCATAAGGAGATAAACACAATGTAGGTCAATAGCATGGGGACTCAGTACAGGTATGCAACCAGTGCTCACCCTGAGAGACAGAGAGTTGGTTGTAGCTCTAAAAAATTATGTTGGGACTAGTTTTATTAGTTAGGAAATAATAAAAATAACAATAATAAGATTAAAACACATATCATTCTTACTATGCAGCATGCAATTTTTAAGTTCTTTACCTAAAGCTCCTTTGAGGTGCCCAAAAGTCATTGTCTAGCTTTCCCTGCTTACACCCTCACAACTGGAGGGTTCATGGAGTTCTCCAGGGGATAATGATTGCGCTATGCACAGCAGCATTTCTAAGCAAGTGTGAGTTCATGTGAGTAGAGCCAAACACATGAGTCAAATTTCCATTAAAAAATTATGAGTTCTGCTGGGCACAGTGGCTCACACCTGTAATCCCAGCACTTTGGGAAGTCTAGGTGAGTGGATCACCGAAGGTAAGGAGTTCGAAACCAGCCTGGCCAACATGGTGAAACCCCGTCTCTACAAAAAACACAAAAATTAGCCGGATATGGTGGCGGGCACCTGTAATCCCAGCTATTCAGGACACTGAGGCAGGAGAATCTCTTGAACCCAGGAGGTGGAGGTTGTAATGAGCTGAGATTGTACCCTACACTCCAGCCTGGGAAACAGGAGCAAAACTCTGTCTCAAAAACAAACAACAACAAAAACTATGAGATCATGTAGTTAGGTCCTTAAAATAAATAAAAGATCATTTGACAGGATTTTCATTCCTGTTTTGGCAGGTACATAGTAATGATTATCATATAAATCAGACTAATTTTAACCAAAAGTTATGTGAGCCTGGAGCATTAGATTTACAGTTGTTCATGTTAAAGCCTATTCCTGGCTCAGCAGGGTGGCTCATGCCTTGTAATTCCAGCACTTTAGTAGGCTGAGGCGGGCGGATCACTTGAGGTCAGAAGTTTGAGACCAGTCTGGCCAACATGGTGAAGGCTTGTCTCTACTAAAAACACAAAAATTAGCTGGGCGTGGTGGCATGTACTTGTAGTCTCAGCTACTCAGGAGGCTGAGGCAGGAGAATAGCTTGAACCCAGGAGACAGAGGTTGACATAGCAGATAAGGCACCACCGCATCACAGTCTCCAATCTGGACCACAGAGCAAGATTCAGTATCAAAAAAACAAACAACAACAAAAAACCTATTCCCTGGAAAAATGTACAATCTGCTCTAAGGACTAAAACATATGCAAGATTTAGAAAAAGGAAAATTTCGGAATAATTTACATTGATAACACTCAAGAACATGTTATAAACAAAGATATAATTAGACCAGTAAATCAGTCATCTGAGATCTTCACTATTAGTGTTACTTTCTTCCTCTTTAGGAAAATGCTGAGTCACTGCACATGTACATTTAATACTGAGAGACTGTGTTAAGGAAAATTGCCTGTGTTTTGAAGGCAGGAATTTCCCATGCTATACCTCCATCCACCTCCCCCACAACAGGGAATGTAAAGTTCTTTGTCTAACTTTACCATGCCGGGGCTAGGTAGAAATTTCAGGTGAGCTTCTTTTGTACAGAAAGGCCCCCGAAAGTCTGGGAGAAGGGGGCTTTGATTGTAGGCCAGGCAGCCAATCTAATATCAAAGTTAAAGATCAATCACTCCAGCGGAAGTTTGAAAGAACTCCTCTCATTGAACCAGAGCATGAATGGGGCGGGAATAACTCCCGGATTAAAACCCCCTGCTCCCTTACCTATACGGATTTCCCTTTCTGGGATGCCCTCCCACAACAGCCTGGGACCTGTTTTTCCCTCTCTCCCTGTAGAGATATCCCCTTCGGATTCCCTTCCAATGGCAGGGTGGGAGTGTTCTCTCTTTCTTTCTCTCTCAGCCTGATAAATTGCTTTCTGCTGAACTCTTTGGGTCTGATATTTACTTGAACGGTAAGCTAACCACGCCACCAGGACCTTTTCCGCATTCCTGGGGCAAGTGAGCCCAAGAACCTGGACACACCCGGTTGCATCTTTGGCAAGCACGGGGAGGAAGCGGAGCCCCTGCCCTCACTCCTCCCCGTTACAAAACACACACATACACATGCACAAATGAGACACATGTGACTGAATTTGTAAGTATATTATTATTCCAGAGCTTTTGATGATTTCAAGTAGTATAAAGTCATCAAGAAAATGAATGCAAAGGTGTTAATAAGAAATAATAATAAATGATGGAAAATGTTAGAGCTGTTGACCTATGGTAATATTATAAACTAGATATTCTGAAGAAGATATCATTTTGGAGTTATGGGGTTCCAAATTAAAAGAGGTAGCTGAAATTTTCAGCTTTAATTTAAAGCTGTCAGTTGATGTTGAAACTGTGGACATTTTTCACTCAGCGTATCCCATAAGGTGAGGTCAGACAAAGGTTCTTAGGACAGTGCAAATTAAAGTTTTGGAACTGAGATGTTGGCATAATGCTAAAACTCTTGAAGTGGTATATTTGGATCATATGCTAATTCTTTGAAAAATATGTATATATATATTAATGAGGTTAATAATTCAATAAAGGGAATATAGATGGGTTTTCATGCAAGTAAAGAGATTATCATAAATTCAGTGATAAACTTATGGGAAGGGAAATGATCTTCACAAGTGTTTTCGTAGCCAATGGGAAGTGGTTGAACACCAGTGTGAGGGAACGCTTTGAAGATTTGCTTTTGGCTCAACATCTTCCCAACTCTAAATGCTTTATTAGTGGATGCTCATTAGCAATGTAACATATATGTTTGCAAATGAGAGCCCACTATTAGCAAGATAATTTTAGTGTAACCTCAATCCCCAGCTGGAGTGAACTGATTGATTACATATACTTGTTCACATATTCTTCCACCTACCCTATTTCAAAATACCAGAAGTGTATGAATCAAACTAAAAGCATTACATCTTTACAATGTTGTTTGTTTCAAAGAGTTCAAAGGTAAACTTCTCAGTAGGAGAATTGCATCATGTGGGAGATCAGAGGTGGTTCTTTGGTTTTCTTTTCGGGTCTCAACTCTGTAGTCTCTTCTGCTCCTTTCTCTTGAATTGTTAGGATTAACAAGGAACATTGGCTATCTGCCACGCCGATAAAAAGGAAGAATAACTGATCTTCCTGTGAAACAAGACCTTGCATATAAAAATAACTAGCTCAATCAGTAGTACAATCTAGAAAAGAGAAATCAAAGGCAACATGAACAATATAAAGCATCTGAAACAATTATAATTTTAAAATAAGCATATTTCAGAAAGAGTTTAGCAAAATAAAACAAGAACAAGAAAGACTAAAGAAAACCTAAGTGAAAATATCAGGCATGAGAAAATGATAGGTGACATAATGAATATGAGATAGGATTTAAATGAAGCTGAATTATTAGTAAAGAAGAAGATTGAATTAAGGCAAATAATTCTAGAAAGAAAGAACATATACCAGAAAAGTTAAGTGATACAGGTTTCTAAGTAGCAGATCCATTAACTGTTCATAAGAACTCTAGAAAAATTGAAACATAAAAACAAATAATAGAAAAGAGTTAAATGTGTTGTAAAAATAAATTTTCCACAGGTAAATAAACAATCTAAATTGAAAGGGTTTTTAAAATGGCAATTAATGTAGAAGAAAAAATTCACAAATATTTGCACAGAACAAAACAAAAAGACTAATTACAAATATATGTGTATATTTAATTCTGGGAAAAATAATAAATGCTCATACAGGAAAAAGAATTATATTGACAACAGATTCTTAATAGCAAAATGAGTATAATGATTGTTGAATATTTTAAAATTAGTAATTAAATGTTACAAATTTATATGCCTTTTCATAATATAAATATGCTTAGGCATAAAAAAATAAAATTAGCCTCAATATGGATTGTCAATAATTCAGGATAGTTTGGAACTATTTATATTTGAATAATTTAATAATACTTTAATTAATACATTTAATAATGTAGTGTTTAATTATTATATAACCATTTTTGCCTTTCACTTTGAAAATCACGCTTGGAAAAAATACTTTATTAAAAAAAGACTCCCAGAGAATTTGACAAGAAAATAATTTTATGACTTCAGGCATATTTTACTTAAATAGAAAGCATATAAACAGCAAAAAAGAAAGAGAGAGAGAAACTAGATACATAAGAATGGAGCTGGAAAGACATATTTGGAGTTGGAGGGGTAGAAAACAAAGGGGTGTGAATTTAATCTAAAACTTTGCCCTTTGATGAAAGATATAAATGTTAATGAAGTTAATAAATTAAAAAAGAATATACAAATAGTTTTCTGTCACCTTTATCCATAATAATGACAAAAACAAACTGTATTTGTAAATTAGCTAGAAGAAATTTGGTTTATATAATGAAAGCAGGAAATAGGAAAAATAAGAGTACAGTGAAAATACACACGGAAGAGGAGAGAAATAAAGCCTAATGTAAAAATAATAATAATAATTGTAAATGACTTAAATTTACCATTTAAATCTCTTCTATGGGTCAAAAACATGGTCTAGTAATGTGTTATCTAAAAGAAACACTTAAAAGGACAAAAATATATGTATGCGGTTGTGTGTGTGTGTGTTGTTCAGATAGAAAACAAAGTAAATTTGGTATAGCAATACTAAAATCTCAGATAAATTGTTGATTAAAAATTATTGTGGCCAGATGGTGTGAATCCAGCCTGTAATGTCAACACTTTAGGAGGCCAAGGCAGGCAGATCATGAGGTCAGGAGATCAAGACCAGCCTGGACAACATAGTGAAACCCCATCTCTATTAAAAATACAAAAATTTAGCCAGGTGTCGTGGTGGGTGCCTGTAATTCTAGCTATTTGGGAGGCTGAGACAGGAGAATCACTTGAACTGGGAAGGCAGAGGTTGCAGCGAGCCGAGATCGTGCCACTGCACTCCAGCACAAGTGATGATGCCAGACTCCCTCTCTAAATAAATAAATAGTAAGAGAATTAGGGTGGATATATATCTGTAACAGATATCCAAACAAGAAGATATAACCATCATCAACATATATTCATCTAATAAGAGATTTAACACTGAATTAATATATGTTAATTATATAAATTAAATGGATTAATGGAGAGATAAGTAGATAGATATACAAGTAGATCAACAAATGATGTTGTGATCTTCAATGTATCTCACAAAACAAAAAGTTCAAGAGAAGAATCACTTGAGATAGAAACAATGAAAAGGAAGCAGCTCAAATTATTTGAAATATAGAAAGTCATACAGAAAACTCTACTATACATATAAAGAATAACCTCAAAAATGGCATTCTGTTAAACACACACTAACAAAAATATGACTGTATCAGACCATAAAGAGAACTTCATAAAAATCTTTGGAGGAATTATACATATAATTTTACCAGATATCATTCAGTAATATTAGAATAAATATCAATAGGCTACTGAGAGGAGCACACTATAAACAGAAACCAAGTAATATTGCTCAATAACCCTAAAAGGAAATCATAATATGATTATGAAATATTTAGATTGAACCAAAGAAAAGCACCGCATGATAAAATTCATGGAGCGCTGAAAAAACCAACAATATTTGTTGGAAGTTTATAGCTTTAATTATCCTGAAACAAGAAAGGTTATAGAATAGAAACTATACATCTGACATTAAGAGTTTGCAAGATAGTAACAACATTAGAAAAGGAAAAACAAGAAGGATAGACATCAAGGAAATAGTGAACAAAAAGAAATAAAAATATAAACAAAATTTGAATCATAATTTTTTGTTATTAATATTAATAAAATATCCTAGCCAAAACTTTTGCAAGTCTGAATTTTTAAAAAGTGGAATTTTATAATAAACAAAATGTAGAATGAAACTAACTGGTAATACAACAATGGAGATTTGATGTAAAGAGTAGTTATTACATTCTAATAAGTCTAATCTAGTTATTCCAAATGTAAAATCATAAGTTTCTGAAAAAACACAAAATACTAAAAAAAAAAAAAAAAAAAAAAAAAAAAAAAAAAAGAAAAAAAAATTTGAAAAAAAAAAAAAAAACACAAAAACAAAAACAAATAGTAACAAAAAATGCCTTAAATGCCTTTCATTGATGGCCACAACCAAATGCTTTTTTAGATGACTTAAAAAAATAAATGGTTTCTATATTATACACATAGCCAGAAACTCAGAAAATAAACAGTTTCTATATTATAACTTTTTCAAGAAAATAGAAAACAGTAAAATATACACTGCGGTTTTTGTGAGAATAGAGCAATTGAGTACGAATAATCCCCTTCAACTCGTTAGTATGAAAGCTTAGAAATTCTGGTAAGTTTCGTAAGGGATCCAGTGCGACGATGACCATCAGAATTATCTGTGGCAATTCATGTGGTCATTGATTTGTTACAATGAAGAATTCAACAATTAGAAGCAAAAAGGAAATTACACAAAAAGATCTTAAGAAAACAGAGAAATGCCAGATATAGGTGAAGTGGAAGAAGGCGGCAAATCACGCTGCCATGTGTATACCTATGCAACCATCTTGCATGTTCTTCACATGTACCCCAAAACCTAAAATGCAATTAAAAAAAAAGATTGGTAGAAAAAAGAAAAAAAAAAGAATTTGTGAGCTTGGGGCCTACTGGAGGGTGGACAGTGGGAGGAGGGGGAGGATCAGGCAAATAACTGATATTAGGCTTAATATGCAGATGATGAAATAACCTGTAAAACAAACCCTCATGGCACACATTTACATATGTACCAAACCTGGTTATTCTGCACAGGTACCCCTGAACTTAAAAATTTAAAAAAAGGATCTGTGAGCTGATCCAAATAAATAAATAAATAAAAGTGAGATATTGAAATTCACACACACAAAAAAAGAACACAGTGCTGAGTGAAAAATTAAACAAAGGTGTGACAAAACGATGATATTATGTGAATTAACAGCATGCAAGCACACACTTTTCTGTGGTGAGTATACTTAAAATCTTTCTTAGTTTTCAAGTAAACAACATTTTGTTTCTAACTATAGTCATTGTGTTATATAATAGATCTCTTGAATTTATTCATCCTAATTGCTGTTAAAAAGCACACACACAGCACAGTAAAATATGTTTTATAATAATACTAATGAAAGTAAGTCATGAAACAAATTAATATAGTTGACAATGGGAAGAAGAGTTACATAGGGAATGGTGAAAAGAGCAATAAATAGATGAGTTTCCACTCATCTGGTTGATAAATAGTTACAAATACAGTAAAATATTAATTTTGAAAGGCTAATTATTACAGGCACCTGTGTGTGTCTGGAATTCAAACAGGAGATGTAGATAGATAGACGATTATAAAATTGGTTAAAAATAACTTTTTGGCAAATGCAAACAACACGGGAATGTATATTTTCAATTTGTGCTTTAGGTACAGAAAAAATACTTTTTTATTTTCTGAGTATTTTTCAGAGTATCTGTAACCACAAGTTATGTCCTTTTAAGGGTTGCAGTACAAATTTATACTGCTGATATAGTTACAAAACTCAAGATATGCGTTAAAATGGTCCTTATTTTTAGTAATGCCTTAAGGTCCTTTGCAGCAGAGAAGTACTTCATCTTTGAGAATCTGTGTCCTGGTCTCATGCCTTACAAGATTCTCAAAGAGAGATAAACAAAACACATTTTCAGAGTCCAAATGTATAAAACGTGTGCATAACAAGTTACTAGAATGAATGGCAGTGGACTCAACAACAAACTATGCTCCCCCAAATTTCAAATACTGAGATTCCTGAAAATAGAATATGAATTGATAACATTAAATATGTTTAAGAAGATATAGGGAATTACTAGCATACATGTAAGGTATGAGATTCTTTTACAGGAATGAGTAAGAGAGTTTGAAAATAAGCTAATCAGTTAATGAGTTATAAAACACCGAACTGAGAAATATTAGCAAACTGGAATACAAATATGAATAAAGCATGGAAAAATATGAAACATATAAAACTTGAATAGTCGAGCATGGTGGCTCATGCCTTTAATCCCAACACTTTGGTAGGCAGAGGTGGGCGGGTCACTTGTGATCAGGAGTTTGATACTCGCCTGGCCAACATCCTTGTCACTACTATAAATACAAAAATTAGCCAGGCATGATGCTGGACGCCTGTAATCCCAGCTACTTGGATGGCTGAGGCAGGAGAATCACATGAACCTGGGAGGCAGAGGTTGCAGTGAGCCCAGATCCTGCCACTGCACTCCAGCCTGGGTGACAGAGCAAGACTCTGTCTAGGATTAAAAAAAAAAAAAAAATTGAAAGGTATTTTAAATCACACAGAAACAAGACTGAAAATCATTAAATGAGATAATGTCTATCTATCTATCTATCTATCTATATACACACACAAATACATATGTGTATATATACATGTATATAAAGTAATAAAATATTAAAATTGTAACAATCTGAAATTTTTTCACTGGCAAAATATAGAAGGCATGATAAATTCCAAAACATAAAAATGTATCTACTAGTAAACACATTACAGATAAACTTCTAAACACAAATATAAATAGAAGATTTTTAAACTAACTAGAGGAAGGGTGAAGATTACATATATACATATGACAACTTATACATATATATGAATTTATTAATCTTTTAAATAATAACAATGCCCATCAGTATATTGTTAAAAAAGTATTCATAGTACAGTCAGATATTAACTGTAAATACACTAAACTTTGTATCACCTAAACAATTATTTTTGAATGATAAACATTGGTGAAAAATGAAGACATTTTCTGCAAAAGAAAAACTAAGTTTACAACTGACAAAACTTAAATAGAGGAAATTCCAAGAACTTCAGGAAAAGAAAAACAGTCTTAGAAGGAAAGTCTGAGCTCAAGAAGAAATAATGAGCAAAGCAAATATAATATACACAGGCAATTTGAAAAGCAAACAAAAAATTAAATAAAAATGAATAAAACAAATGTAAGAATTTTAGCATTATCCAAACTCATAAAATTCAATTTAAATACTAGACAATAATGATATGAAAAGAGTAACATTTGTAGGTTTTTAAATAGGCTAATGTCCTTTTTATGATTCAGGAAAGGACAAAGAATGTAATACAATTTGGAATACTCTTGTAAATATATGATCTTTACAGCCTCAAAAATACAAATATAGTATATAATTTTAAATTTTAGAAACTTAGAAAAATATTTTTTAAACATTTAAATAAAAGTAGGTGGAATGGGTAGAAATATTAATGCAGAAAAAAGACATTTATAAAACACAAAAATGAAATTAAAAAGTAATTCTATACCTACCATTTCATCTATTTCTCTTCTGTAAAGAGCTAATAAATTAGGTTTGCTACTTTAGCAAACAGCTTTTCATAATAAATCTTTAAAAGTTAACCTTAAACTGCTTACAAAATTAAATAAATAATTTAATTAAATAACCAGATTAAATAACAACAACCCCAAGAAACAAAACTAGAAGTAAAAGTAGAATTTTTGCCCAGAAAATTCCAGTACACAGCAACTAAAATGAAAAAACCTTTAACAAGTTTAGTATTTTCAACTGAATTTGAAAAAATTATCAACAGAATCATTAGAGGTTTAATTCACCCAAAAGTTTAAAAATGTATGTAATCAATGACATAGCTTCTAGTTGTTTAAATAAAAAAATTGATTAGGCTCAGAAATTTAAATGAACAGAATTATGGATCCTTACTTTGTGAGAAATTTTTTTTTTTTTTGGGGGGCTTGGTTGGGTTTTTTTTGAGCTGGAGTCTCACAGTGTCACCCAGGCTGTAGTGCAGTGGTGCAATCTCGGATCACTGCAATCTCCGCCTCCTAGGTTCAAGCAATTCTCCTGCCTCAGCCTCCCGAGAGGCTGGAACTACAGGTGTGTGCCACTATGCCCAGCTAATTTTTTTTGTATTTTTCAGTAGAGATGGGTTTCACCATGTTAGCTAGGACGGTCTCAATCTTCTCCTGACCTGACCTCCTGATCTGCTTGCCTCGGCCTCCCGAAGTGCTGGGATTACAGGCATGAGCCATCATGCCCGGCCCACTAAAGATTTTATACAATGATTAAATCAGTACTGTTTTTAGGTACGCAAGGAATATTTATAGAATTAGTGTTGTAGGCCAAAACCAGATTTCAACTGATGTCGAAGTACAAGTGTCATAGAAAATATGGCCTGTTAACATAATACAATTAATTTAGAAATCAATGGTAACTTTAAACAAAATTGGATATTTTCTACACTCACTTCTAACTAACCTATGCATAAGTGGAATTTTTTTCTGATAAAAATTGGAGGAAAGCAGAACTACATAATATTAATAATATAATACCCCCTTCTTATATGCAGCTTTACTTTTGGGTTTCATTTCCCTGAATTCAAACATGGTCCAAAATTTTTAGTTGCTAGGAAAGAGAATAACAGTGAGAGAGGTGACATTCACATAACTTTTATTATACTATATGATTTTATTAGTAGTCATTGTAATTTATCTCTTATTGTACCTAATTTATAAATTAAACTTTAGTATACCCATGTATGTATAGGGAGAAACATAGCATATGTAAGGTTCAGTACTATCTGTGGTTTCTGGTGTCTACTGGGGGCCCTGAAACACATCCTACTGAGAATAAACAGAGACTACTGCACTGCACATCAAAACCTATGAGGTAAAGATAAAATAGCCATTAAATGTATATATTGATTATATATTTTAGTTAAGAAGAAAATTTTATAATTACTAATCTAAGAATTTAACCTAAGAAGTTAGAGAAGAAAGCAGACTTTTCTTTCCCCTCAATAAATAAAAGTTAGTAGAAAACAATAATTAAATCAGAAATCAGTAAAATAGAAGACAAAGATACAATGGATAAACATATCCTAGAGATAGCTATTTGAAAAAACATAGTAAGATAGATGAGTTTCCAGTATAGTTGACTAAGAAATAAAAATAGAAGGCACAGATAATTGATTTTATAAATGAATAGATTATCTTAACACAGATACAGATAAGATTTAAAATTAATACAAGAATACTATGAACAATCATATGCAAATAAATTTTAAAATTTATTTTAAAAGATAATAATGTAGAAAAATACATATCACATCAAATCCAGCTTCAGAAGATATAGAATATCTACATAATTTTATCTTTATTTTTTAAGTCAACATTCCTTTAAAATTCTACCCAAAAATTCAATAAATACCTAAAACCCAAGGTAATTGTATAAATCATTGAAAAAGTAGTTCCTGTTTTATGCAAATTTTTCCAGAGAAAAGAACAGGAAGGCCAAATTTTCCTCATCTCATTTGATGAATCTAGTATTTAGTATTAATGTAATAAATCCCAATGTGAAATATTATGGATCAATTTACTTGTAAAACAGACGCAAAATTGATAAAATACTAAGCAAGATGAATGCACCAATATGCACATTTGAGCACAAAATGTATACACATCTACATCAATCTCATATCATGTTAACTCTAAGTATTCAAGATAAGTTTATATTAGAAAATTTAGTATTACTATTAACCATGTAAAAAAGAAATTGATCATATTAATATATGACCAAGTATGCATAAGTATCTGCTCACTAAAAAATATAAAATTAGCAAACTAGTAGCACTCTATTGAGAACATCTGTCAACTAGTGAATAGAATCCTGCAGAAAACACTTTGTGATGAAATATTAGATGCATTCCACTTAAAACCATGAGAATCACTGATATTCAATTCATGATTCAATTCATGATATATTGAATATCATGATATTTGATTAATGATATTCAATTCATGGATTCATGATATTCAATCCATATTTCCATTATAACTTGCTGGCAATTTCAAACATTACAATGATAATAAATAAATAAATGATATAAGGACAGAGAAAAAAATGAATGACACTACAACTGTTTGAGAAAGTATATACTTGTCAATATAGAAAGCAGAAGTAAACTTTAAATGTAATAGCAAGTTAAAAAAATAAGAACAAGAGGCTTAATTCTGTTGAAAATAAGGGAACAGATTTCTCATCACTCTCTTTTTCTTAGTGCATTTACTTTAAATAAACCTATAATCATAAGTTCCTTTTGTGTCTCTTTGAAGTGTGTACAACTTTTTTAAAAAGCTAAATAAGTCATTTGCCAGCTTGAAGACAAAAGAGTATCTTTTTTAAGGACTTGAGTAACATTTGCCTGAAATGTAATGGTCAGGGCAGAGAGTGTACCTGTATCCCAGTATCTCTGGGAGAGGTAACTTCACTACAAGTTGCAAAACTACCTTTTGTCATAAGGACATAAGAAGTTAATTGTTCCTTTTAATAAAGCCTATTAGTTACATAGGTAGTCACCAACTGAATTGCGGATTAACCCTGTGACAAATGGTGCTGTCAAATCCAATTACTTGAGAACTAGTTATTGTTTTTTCTGGACAGCATATGTGAGATGGGCTATATCTCCTTGGTTGCAGAAAAGGGTAAATTTTGCCTTGGAACAGTGGTTCACACCTGTAATCCCAGCACCTCGGGAGGCAGAGGAGGGTGGATCACGAGGTAGGAGTTTGAGACCAGACTGGCCGATGTGGTGAAACCCGGCATCTACTAAACATACAAAAATTAGCAGGACGTGGTGTCACTCGCCTGTAGTCCCAGCTACTCGGGAGGCTGAGGCAGAATTGCTTGAACCTGGGAGGTGGAGGTTGCAGTGAGCCAAGATCGCACCACCGCATTGGAGCCTGGGTGACTCAAGGAAGAGAGAAGGAAACGGAAGAGGAGAGGAGGGGAGAGGAGGGAAGGGGAGGGGAGGGGAGGGACAGGAGGGAAGGAAAGGTGCAAATTTTATTTCTGCCTTTTCAGTGCCTTAGTGGATTGCCTATGATGTGCATGAAATTGTTGTTTAATGCTTATTCAATAATAAAACTACTTTTTTTTTCTGCTTTATATAGAGTTTTGCTAGGTTGCAAGATTTAAAACTATGCGTGTTTCCTTAACAATTAACATAATTAGTACTATAATTCAAAGAGCAATTTGATCAATATACACAAATCAATTACATGCTTATATACAAAGTATATATTTAATACAACTCTAAATATAATGCCATTATAATAGTAATACTATATACAGGAATCAATTTAGTAAATTATCTGTAATGCCATTGTGAAAATATTCTTTATGGAAATTATGATAAATGGTATTGAAAGACATTTAAAAATGTATCTATTGACCCATATAGATAGATAGATAGATAGATAGATAGATAGACAAATGGCAAGAAAATCAATGTATTAAGCATCTTAACTCTTGTTAAATCTATTTCAATCAGAATGTTAATTGTTTCGTTGAAAAATTTGGAAGTGTGATGACTAAGAATTGAAAAAACAATTTTGAAGAAAAGAAGGTAGAGAGATTTACTCTACTATCTAATAACAGTTCCTATTATTTTTACTAATACGGATAGACAGGCAGTTGGATTGCTAAAAAAAATAGAGACACAAGAAATATAATATGGCATGTGCAAGTTACAAATATGCCACTGCAAGTCAGTGGGGAAAGAATAGATTATATAATATGACATTTGAACTTCTGTATATTCATATAGATCAAAATAAAATAGAGTTCTGCAGCACACAAGACAGAATAATAATTACATTTAGTTCAAAGATCCAAATATAAAATGCAAAGCCCTTAAGTGTTTTGAAAGATAATATATGCCTCTATATGACCAAAGAGTAAGAAATAACTTAGTAAACAATTACTAAAAATGAAACCACGCAGAAATATAGATACTTACCAAATTTAAAAATATGTGCATCAAAATATCTATTAATGATGTGAAAAGACAAGCATACATTGGGAAAAAATATTTGCAATGAACGCCACTAATAAAGCTTTAGTTCTCAGAATATATAAAGCACTAAAAGTCAAGTTAGAAACAAAGAATCCAATGGTAACAAAAATGGGTTACGTATATGAACAAGACCGAGAAAGAAACTAGAGTCAATGCTGAGGCTTTTCACCAGATGGTGAGTAATATTTTTGTTGAAGAAAATCAGTAACCCATTTCTAGAGTAACTCGTAAACAATAGCTATATTTTAGCATGTAGATATTCTTTGAGATAGCAAATCCACTTTTGAGGGGGTGGCCTGGGATAATTTCCTTACACTTGAAAAAAATGTATAAGAATGTTCCCAGCAGCATTGTAGGAATAAAAAATTAAAACAAACTGTCCTTTATGTGATGAATGTGATATATTTGTAAGCGGGATATTATAGCAGAAATAAATAAAGCTATTGGAATCAATATGCAATAAATAAGTTCCAATTATATAATATGCAAAATCACTATTCTTTATCAATATTTGCATATGTATCAAATATATAAAGAATATAATGGGAATACTTAACAAAAATTTCAAAAAAGTTTTTTTTTAAGCAGTGGTCAAGTAAGGAATATAACTGGGGAGAGGTACAGAGAGACTTAAACAACATTGTCAATATTTTATTTTTTCATTTTGTATTGGATTCACCAGGCTTTATTAAATTATTTATACATATTATTGCATATCGGAAATCTTTTACAGTAAATTGATGGAAAAGGACATATACGTAAATGCCAAATTCCAACCTTAAACTAATAAAAATACTATTATTTAACTTCAGACATCTGTTGTGAATTTCATTATCACAGAAGAGAATGTGTTGCTACATGCAGACATTTGAGTTTGTGTGTCTTCACAGGGGTGTGATTTAAACTGCTGTTTCACATAGAAAGGCGTGCGTGCGGCAGGCTGCAAACAGGTCCTGAGGGCATGGCACATCCCAGCTGGAGTGTGTGGCCCATCTGCCCGATTAGCACCATGGCTGAAAGGAGCTGACAAGCAGCTTCTATTTTTATCTAATCTTTAAATTCCAGGAACCTCATTTCACTAAATCATAGCTTTCGAGTAGGATTGTAAAAGCTTTCCCTCTGCTCATTCCTTTTTAATCTAGTTTCCTCTCAAGAGCTCTACTCCTGGAATGCTCCATTCTGATAAACTGTCCATCTTCCCTGCCATTACAACATTGAAATGAAAATCCCCTGAGCTAAAAGTAAAACAGTGTCTAAGGATAACTTAGCAATCACTCATACTGTTAAAGGCATTTCAACAGATTTAAGAATTATTATGTTCTGTTTTTATAGTTTTGGCATTGTGCATAACGGAGTACAGTAGGAAAAGATAAGTATATTTACCATTGCTTTCATTACTTTGCTTAGAGACAATAAAAATGCACCTGCAAATTTATTAAGCATTCCTATCATTGCTTTTTAAAAGTCAGTTTTAATTTTCCTTTATATTTAATGCATGTTTATATTTGAAAGACATAATTAAGCTGGGCCAATGGCTCATGTCTGTAATCCCAGAACTTTGGGAGGCCTAGGTGGGTGGGTCGCTTCAGGTCAGGAGTTCGAGACCAGCCTGGCCAACGTGGTGAAACCCCATCTGTACTAAAAATACAAAAATTAGCCGGATGTGGTGGTGCACACCTGTAGTCTCCCAGCTACTTGGGAGGCTGAGGCAGGAGACTCACTTAAACCTGGGAGGAGGAGGTTGCATGCAGTGAGTCAATATCACATCATTGTTCTCCAGCTTGGGTGACAAGAGTGAGACTCCTATCTAAAAAAAGAAAAAAAAAAAAGCCATAATTGTGGGATACTAGGCAATGGCAAGATAGTATGCCACACAAACATTCTGAAAGATAGTGTAATATGTTAAAAGTAAATTTTAGTATCTAATCAGTGGCACGTGTGTGTGCATACTTAATTGATTCCATTTACAGCTATGGGCTTATAAGATATATGTACATGGTTATGAGGGTGAGTGTGGGTAATAAAATACATGAAGATGAGTATAATATTAGAAGTGGAATCCATATGATCTATTCTTTGACATCGGTGATGAGGAAGCAAATGATTTCCAAGAGTTAGGGACAAGGGGAATGGGAATAGAAGGTTTCAGCTGGAAACGTATATTTTGGCCATATGGGAAAGCGAGGATGTCAAATGACAAGAAATTGACTAGCCTGTGCTGCCAGTTTTTTAAAAGGGAGAATAATTCTGATCAATCTTCTTCTTTCAACTGACCTATTCCTTTTTTTAAAAAAAAAAAAAAAAACAAAGTCTCACTCTGTTGCTCAGGCTAGAGTGCAGTGCTGAGGTCTCGGCTCACTGCAGCCTCCACATCCCAGGTTCAAGCAATTCTCCTGTCTCAGCTTCCCGAGTAGCTGGGATTACAAGCAGGCATCACCATGCCCAGCTAATTTTGCACGTTTAGTAGAGACAGGGTTTCACTCTGTTGGCCAGGCTGGTTTGGAATTTCTGACTTCAAGTGACAAGCCTATCTTAGCCTTCCAAAGTGCTAGCATTATAGGCTTGAGCCACCTCACCTGGCAGCAACTGATCTATTCAATTAGAAATTTTTATGTTGACATGCAATTAAAATGGAGTTAGATTTCAAAATTAATACAAGGAGGATATAGTACTTGCTTTAAATCAAAGATGAAATGTATTTATTCACACAATTAGGAAAATAATCAATGAACTAAAGACTTTCAATTATATAATTCACTATTACATCTAAAACATTAGCATAATTGTGTTAGAAATGCAAATTCACAAATTCTTTGTTCTTGGACTAGTGTAATTTAATTAATTTCAAATTTTAGAAAAGAAATACCATTTCAAAATAATTGAGGAAACTTTAACAAATAAGGCAGAAATCTCACAACATTTAAAATAATTAATAGATAAAGGGCCACAGGAATATCTTTTAAACAATAATATAAGCTTCTGAAAGTCTAAGTATATATCAAATAAGTTGACATAATCTAAAATTATTCTATCCCAACAAGTGTTAAGAGGCTAGTACTTCTGATACAACACAAGTGAAAAAGAGAAAAACACAACCGTCATGTACTAATTTATCATACCTATTGATAGTCAAAAATTTTCAGTTCTTGAAACTGAAATATGAGCCATAGGACATCATCCACGGCAGAAAGCATAGATTCTTACGTTTTAAAACTGTGGTTATGTTAAAGCACTCAAATTTTAAACTTATTTCTGAGGCAAATAAAAATTAGATTACAATAGAATAATTCAGTTAGATCTGGGGCTCTAAATTACACCATCCTATTGGGAATTGAGAAGAAAATTGAAATACATATAATATTGATTTTTTGTTTATCAAGACTGTGTAATATCATTAGTATTTTCAAGTACGATATGAAAGCCACGTTTCATTTCCTTCATTTCAGAACACAGTAATATCATGGTAATCTGCTAAGCCAGTGCACAATCACAAAGATCAAGAAAAGCCCAAAGGCATAGTGGAATAGAAATATTAATAATAGTCTATAAATAGCATAATCCATAACTTATACAAATGAGAAACTCTTATGTTTGTAAGTATGAGGGAGATAGGGCAGGATCATGCTCAAGATACAACTGGACTCTGGGAAAAGATAGACTGCAAGGAAGATCAAAGTTATGAGATCAGAAACTGACACACAGATGTCTGACTTTTGGATAAAGGTCAGAGGTCCAGAAAAAATCTTTGAGAATTTGTCAACTGTTAGTGTGCATAAGAATCACCAGCGACCTGTTAAACTGCCAACTTGGATCCTACTTGACGAGAAATGAATTGATTCAATATGTTCTGTCTAAAATATATTAAAAATAAATACATCCTGGGAGCGTTTTCTTAGAATTTATCTCAAAATTATATTTAAAATAAGGAATCAAAAACACACATCACAATTGAAGCATATAATCAATTGGTTTGTATTTATTTGGGATTAAATTAGTTCCACATTTTTAGTTCTGCCCTTTTTCTTATCTCTATACTTTTATCTTCCATAATCTGATACAATAACTTTCTTAAAAATTGTAGTTAAGATATATTATTGTAAAATTTTAGAAATAATAGCAGTCTTAAGTTTATACTCAAATTAGTGACTCAGCTGGTGAAACTAAAATCAACATAGCACAGTAAAGCTTCCATAAATCGCAATATTTCCTTTGAGTTGTGAAATGGTAATTATATTCCTCTAATATAATTTTAGGGAATTCTCTTTATCTGATGAGAATAAGGTTAGATTAATAATGTATGAGTCTATCTAAACTTCAAAATGAAAAATTAAAACTGTTTAAAAAACTGTCATTTGCTTCAGTTTTCATATTCTAATATTGTTCCTATATAATATACTCTGCATATCATCTTCTGGTATCGGTTACTTTGGTTGTTTTTTGATCTAGCTTTCTTCTAACTACATTGTTGAATTTGTCTGGATTGTTACTTGATTTTTATTATTTTAACTTTTATTATTTTACTTTTATTGCTTGTCTTGTGATTTATGAGATACCCTATCAAGTGATATATCATGTATCCTGTTTATAACCTTTTACATAAATTTTGAAAAAGATTTATTTAAAAATATTTTTCAACATATTGCACTATACTTTGACATCATGAAAAAAACCAAGTGTTCTTCTATTGGCAACTATCTTCATACAGGGAAATTTCTGAAAGAGATATTCTTCTCTCCATATAACCAAATTCCACTTCTCAAAATCAAAATTATGAATCAGATACCAGAAAGGCAAAACATTTGACTCTGTATTTGTTAATCTCTACTTCTACCCATGATTTATTTTAAAATTAGGGAAAGTTCTCATCATAATAAGGTATTAAAATGTATTTTTAACTATTTGTTTTTACTTTCTTCCTTCTTTATTTATGTTGGCTGCGTTATTCATTGAATTGTGTGCCCCCCAAAAGAGGTGAGTCAGAGTGCTAAGCCAGTACCTCGGAATGTGACATTAAATAGGTTGAGAGTCAAAGAGTCACTAACAATGGAGGAGATGTGAAGACGGCCGCTTCCCTACCAAACCTTGCCAGCGGAGACATAGGGAACGATGAAGGCAAAGGGAATGTTGAATCTAAAGGAGCTGTTTGATGAGCAATTCTCTGAGATTCTGATGTCCTTTGGAAGACTGGTGACATGTACAATGTATCATTCTCTCCTTTCCAGGTCAGTGGATAAGATGCTTCAGGCACCCAGAGTGTTGGAAGTGGTGTTAGGAGTATCAAGTGACAACACTTTTAGTATCTCCATTTCTGCTTTTATGCAAAGGCAAAAGCAGCAGACTCCACTCCCACCCTGATGACTCTCAGAAATAACCGAAGGGAATATTTGTGGAAATAGGGCCAGCTATATAACATGCAGGGCTTAGTACAGTATGAAAATGTAACACATTTTGTTCAAAAATTAAGAATTTTAAGCTGATGACAGCAGGGTTTAAAAAACCAAAGCACACTGCCCTTCTAAATACATTTGTCCCAGGCAAATGCATGTTACATAACCATAAAGGCAACCCTACCTGAAGATGATGCATCTTAAGGACAAATGGGCATACATGATATAGTATTACTAGCATAATGAAATTATGGTTAAATATTAAATCAATTTTCTGTAAATCCTATATCATGATAGCTTTTTGAAAGTTTAATTTTTAAATTTTCTGTTTTTTAACTTCCTTTTATTTAAAAATGTAAATGGTGCATGTACTAAGAGCATTTCTCTTAATAAGTATGTTTTAAAGTGTTAAATAAATGACTCATAATTTTAAAAGCCTATTCTTTAGTTTCATTATCTAAATGACTGCTTATTCAAGAAATGTTTTCCAAACTATCTGAATTGTATCCATCATGTCAAAATTTATATATAACAAATATTATATGAAAATAGTTTATATATGATAAATATTTCTGATTAGCAACATTAATACAAAGTTGGTGATGTTTTATTATAGATTAATAAAATATAAACCAAGTTTGTATCTTTTTTTTTGAGACAGTCTCACTCTGTGGCCAGGCTAGAGTGCAGTGGTGTGATGTCCGCTCACTGCAACCTCCACCTCCTGAGTTCAAACAATTCTCTTGCCTCAGCCTCCCAAGTAGCTGGGATTACAGGCATCACTACATCCAGCTATTTTTTGTATTTTTAGTAGAGACTGGGTTTCACCATGTTGGCCAGGCTGGTCTCCATCTCTTGACCTTGTGATCCACCTGTCTTGGCCTCCCAAAGTGCTGGGATTACAGGCATGAGCCACCTCGCCCAGCCCCAAGTTTGTATCTTATTATGAATTTACTGTTTTCCATGGGATGGATTTCTAAATAGTAGCTGAGTAGTCTATTTTGAATATAAATATATACTAGCCAGGCCATCTGTATATACAGAAAGAGGAATTCCTAATGTTGTGTACTTGTTGGGAAATTCAAAATTCTTTTGAATTGCTTTTTGCTTAGGTCAATTTCTACTAGAATTTCCTGAAAAGGAATTAAAGTATTCTAGCCTTTCCTATCCAATACAGTATTTGCCTTCCTGCCTTAGAAAAGGTAGCAAATAAACCCTTTACTGATCTTCCCTGTTACATTGCATCTTGGAACAATTTACATTCTCAGGCCTGACATTTCCCATCCTCATTTTATATTCATATAGAACATCTTCTAAATGAGAGACCAATTTAGGATTGATTTAATTATTGTAATTAATTAATACTATTTTAAATATCTTTCTCATATTTCCAGTTGAAATTAAAGTGTAAGATAAAATAAAATTTGCTTAAAGATTGTTAAAAATATATGTATTACACACATACTTTTTTGCTCGCTCTAAGCAATACTTTCAAATTTTTTTATATTTTATAAAAAAAATCTCACAATAATAAAAGTCAAATGATTCTCTTCTTAAAGACATTATAAAGGGGCCTGAAATTGAATTTCTGTATAAATAAAATATGCTATTTTCTGAAATATATCCAGTATTTTATTAATAACATTCATGGTTTTTGCCTTTGGTTCAAATATTTCATTTATTTATTATTTGTATTATATGCTACTATTTTAAATTGTGCTTTTTTCCCTTTGTCCTTCAAGATATTTTCTGAATATCTTATCTCTACATCTTGTTCACTTCTTCAGTCTCTTGTGACATCTTAACATTAATACATTCATAGGTCCCTAACTCTTCTGGGTTTAGCCTTTTAATTATTTCGTGTTTATTATCATTTGTCTTTATTGTCTTATTTCATTAGATTTTCCCTATTCTCTCTTTATCCACATCTGTGAAATTCTAAACTATTTTTACAGTACTTGTTTTCCATCTGTTTTTTAATTCAAAAATATACATAGTGTTAATTGATAAAGCCCTTTTCCAATGCAGTTTTTATAAATTTCTCTTATACAAGAGAAATCTGCATATTTATCCATATATATAAAACAGTGATTAGATCATAATTTCAAAAGGCCTATTTAAATTACTTCCTAAGTTTTATTGATAGCCTGAATTGATCAGTGTGCTGTATCAACTAAAATTCTTTGTACTGAAATAAAAGATCATGGTAAAATCTATTTTTTTCAAATCTTATATTGAATAGTGAAAATTCCCAAATTCATATGATCAGTTCTAAAAGAAAAACAGCATACATTATTATATCTGAAAATATGCTATCTTGAATTTGACCTGGAGAGTTAAATCATTGATTTGTTTTTCATAAAAACTTGTTGATTTATTATTGTTTGATCAAAGCTACCTTACAATTCAGTTTTTGTGCTTCTCTAACACATACAACAAACTCCTTATTTTGACAGATTGGAATTGCAACAATAATGCTTCCTGAAGTCATTTCTCTCTAATTAACAAAGGTTCCCATCTCACAATACATTTCTAAGCTATTCTCACTGTTTATAAAACAAATTCTTACTAGTAAGCTCTCTTTAAAGTGTTTTATTCTCTCCTGTAGTAATCTATCAGAGACATGGGTAAACTTTCTAAATCCATCTTTTATCCAGTATAGATGATTTTTTAAAAATAGACTAACAAACAAAGAAATACACTTTACTCCTGTTTCTTCTCTTGGCCAGGAGTTGCCTTCTGTATCTTCTCTCTGTTAATTATTTAACCATTTCTCTTTTGGTATATTCATCTATCTTCTCTTGGTCTCCCCGATTAAGTTTCTTCAACAGTTTCTACTATGCTCATATGTATTTCTGCTCATACTTAAAATCATTTGTAACCTTAGTAGAATAGAGTTAATATTTACTGATAAGAATTTTTACCAAAAATTGCCTTTGGGTATCTGCATGATATTTTGCTAATTGCATCTGTGACTACTTGCTAGAAGGGATGTGAAATTTTTTGTCAAAAATGATATATGCAATGATTCATTTTACATATCAACTTGACTGGGCTGTGGAGTACCCAAACATTTAGTAAAATATATTCTGTGTGTATGTGAGAACGGTTGACTGAATAAAGCACATTGTTCTCTTTATAGAGAAATAGATGGACCTCATCCAATTAATTGAAGACATGTATGAAAGAGAAAAGCTAAAAACTAGTGTCTTTTGCATATTTGAATGAGGGTATTTGTCTTTTCCTGCCTTCAAACTGGTACTGAAACATTGGCTTAGCTTGGATCTTGAACCTGCCAACTTTCAGACTAGAACTACATATCAGCAATTCTAGTTTCCAGGTTGCCAACAACAGATCTTAGAGAATCTCAGCTTTAATAACTGTGTGAGCCAATTTCATATGTATACCTGTAGCCATGGGTACACCATCCACGCTGTACCTTAGATCCCAAGAACTTGTTCATCACATAACTGAAATCATATACTCCTTGGCCAACATGTCCAATTTCCTTCACCCCCCACCTCCTGGAAACCACAATTCTACACTGTTATTATAGTAATGTTGAGGTGGGGAGAGGGGGTTTCCCTAAGACGCCCCCAGATACGAAGACGCCCTTGGCCTTTCCTACTGGGAAGAATGGGCAAAGAAGCCCCAGAAGCCTGGTACGTTTGCCGTTGGAATAAATATCTTGGATCCAAAGAGCTTTGCGGAGAAGCGATTTATTAGGCAGAGAGACAGAGAGAGAGAGAGAGAAAGAGAGACAGCTCCCATGCTGCCGTGGGAGAGAATCCAGGGAAGGAATCCATATAGGGAGGGAACAGCAAGATTTTAACCCTCGAGTTATTCCCTCACCATTTATGTTCTCGTCCAGTTAAAGGAGTTCTCTCCAACTACCTCTGGAGTGATTGATCTTTGACTCTGATACCGGACTGGCTCCTTGGTCCACAGCAGATCCCCGTCCTCCCAGAGCTTTCTGCTGGCTTTTTGGACAAAGGAGTCCACTGGATTTCTCTACTGACTCACAGAAAACCCAAAGAACTTTACCTTCCCGGATGGAGGAGTGGAGCCGGGAAACTCCTGCCTTTGAAACCACGCCCTTTGTGGACCCAGGAAGAGAAGTTTTTCTTTAAAACAGTCCCTCGGTAACCAAAATAGTATGGCATAAAATGGCATAAAATCAGACTTGTAGACTAAATAAACAGAGAACCAAGAAATAAGCCCATGCATATATAGTCAACTAATCTTTGGGAAGAGTGCCATGAATACACAATTGGGAAAGGAAATTACAAGTGATTATGTAGAAATTGAATATCCACATGCAAAAGAATGAAATTAGGCCTATGTCTTACATTATGCAAAAAATTAATACAGAATAAAGACTTACATGTGAGATCTGAAACTATAAACTCCTAGAAAAAAAAAAAACTTAGAAAAAAATCTCTTTAACATCAATCTTGGCAATGATCTTTTTTGAGTATCATACCAAATGCACAGGCAACAAAAGCAAAAATAAACAAGTATAATTTTATCCAACTAAAAATCTTCTGCACAGCAAAGGAAACAATTAACAAAATTCAAATTCAATCTACATAATGGGTGAAAATATTTGCAAACCATATATCTGTTAAAGAATTAACAACCAAATATATAAGTAACTCACAAAATTCAAGAGCAGAAAGACCCCCGAAACCTAAATAAATATGGGCAAATGACATGACTAGACATGTATTCCAATAAAAACATACAAACAGCCATATTATTTATATCACTAATCATCAGATAAATACAAATCAAAGCTAAATGAGAGATCACCTAGTACATGCTAGCATGGCTATTATCAAAAAGACAGAAGGTAACACACATTTGCAAGACTACGGAGAAAGGGTGTAAAGAAAAGGTATACACTGTTGATGTGAACGTAAGTTGGAATAGCCATTGTAGAAAACGGTGTAAAGACTACTCAATAAATTGAAAATAGAACTACCGTACAATCTAGCAACACCACTTCTGGGTACATAGCCAAAATAAATGAAATTAATATCTCAAAGGGTTATCTTCACCTCTGTGTTTATTGTAGCATTATTCACAACAGCCAAAGTATAAAAATAACACAAAATGATTCTGTTATCATTAAGAAATGACTGTCTTTATCCTTGGTACTATGCTTTACCTTGAAATTAGCTTTGTCTGATAGTGACATTGCTAATCTACCTTTCAACCTTATATATTTTCCATTCTTCAACTTTTATGTATTTGAATATATATATATAAAGTGCATTTTTATAGGCAGCATATTATTCTTGGCTTCTTATAAAATCACACAGTCTCTTCCTTTTAATTACAAGATTTAGAACATTTATATTAATGTGATTATGAATATATTTATTTTGAATCTATTATCTTGTTATCTTTTTGCACTTGTGTTTTCTGTGGTTTGATTCATTTCCACTCCTTTTATTCCTTCTGAATTTATTGAATGTATTTTTCCATGCTTATTTGCCATCTGTATACCTTTTCTGGTTAGTATCTGTTAAGCATTTTGCCCATTTTTGATTGAGTTCTTTCTCTTCTTCTCTTCTTCTTCCTCCTCCTCCTCCTCCTCTCTCCTTCTTCTTCATCATCTTTCTTTTTTTAACTTTTAAAAAAATTTTAAAATCTTACTTTAAGTTCTGGGATACATGTTCAGAACATGCAGGTTTGTTACATAGGTATACATATGCCATGGTGGTTTGCTGCATCTAACAACTCATTATCTAGGTTTTAACCCCACATGCATTAGGTATTTGTCCTAATGCACTTTTTCCCCTTGCCCCTCCCACCCCCATCAGGCCCCTGTGTGTTGTTTCCCTCCCTGTGTCTATGTGTTCTCATTGTTCAACTCCCACTTATGAGTGAGAACATGCAGTGTTCGGTTTTCTGTTCCTGTGCTAGTTTGCTGACAATGATGGCCTCCAGTTTCATCCATGTCCCTGAAAAGGACATGAATACATTCTTTTTTATGGCAGGATGGCATTCCACAGTGTATATGTGCCACATTGTCTTTATCCAATCTATCATTGATAGGCATTTGGGTTGGTTCCAAGTATTTGCTATTGTATAGTGCTGCAATAAACATTTGTGTGCACATGTCTTTAGAGTAGAATGATTTATAATCCTCTGGGTATACAATCAATAATGGGATTGCTGGGTCAAATGGTATTTCTGGTTCTAGATCCTTGAGTAACTGACACACTGTCTCCACAATAGTTGAAATAATTTCTTTTTGTTTGTTTGCTTGAGACAAGGTCTTGTTCTGTCACCCAGGCTAAAGTGGACTGTTGTGATCATGGCACACTGCAGCCTCAACCTTTCTGCCCACAGACTCAAGCCTCCTTACACCTCCCCTGCTCAAATAGCTGGGACGACAGGGGACTACAAGCACATGCCCCCACACCTAACAATTTTTGTATTCTTTTTTAGAGTGGGTTGCACAATGTTGCCCAGGCTGGTCTCAAAGTCCTAGATTCAAGTGATCTGCCTGCCTTGGCCTCCCAAAGTGCTGGGATTACAGGCATGAGCCACCACACCTGGCCTATTCTTTGTTTTCTTATTGTTGAATTTTAAAAGGTGGTTACTTGGGTTGATTCCACTTTTTTGCTATTGTGAATAATGCTGCAACGAACATATGTGTGCATGTATCTTTATAATAGAATGTCTTATATTTTGGGGGGTATATACCCAATAATGGGATTGCTGGATCAACTCTCAATGAACTCAGTATTAAGGAAAATACCTCAAACTAATAAGAGCCATTTATGACAAACCCACAGTCAATATCATACTGAATGGGCAAAAGCTGGAAGCACTCCCCTTAAAAACCAGCACAAGACAAAGATGCCCTCTATTACCACTCCTATTTAACATAATATTGGAATTTCTAGCCAGAGCAATCGGGCAAAAGAAAGACATAAAGAGTATTTATATAAGAAGAAACAAAGTCAAATTGCAGATGACATGATCCTATATCTAGAAAACCCTATTGTCTTAGCCCTAAAAAACTTAAGCTGATAAGTGACTTTAGCAAAGACTCAGGATAAAAAATCAATGTGCAGAAATTGTAGGCATTCCTATAAACCAAGAGCAGACAAGCAAGAAGGCAAATTATGAATGAACTACCATTCACAATTCCTACGAAAAGAATAAAAAACCTAGGAACACAGTTAACAAGAGAAGTGAAGGACTTCTTCAAAGAGAACTATGAATCAAGGAAATGAAAGAGAACACACACAAATGGAAAAACATTCCATGCTTATGGATAGAAAGAATCAATATCATGTAAATGACCATACTTTCAGAAGTAATTTATAGATTCAGTACTATTCCCATTAAACTACCATTGACATTTTTCACAGAATTAGAAAAAAACTATTTTAAATTTCATATGGAACCAAAAAAAGAGCCCATATAGCCAAGACAATCCTAAGCAAAAAGAACAAAGCTAGGGACATTATGGCATCTGACTTCAAACTATACTACAAGGCTACAGTAACCAAAACAGCATGGTAATGATACAAAAACAGACACATAGACCAATGGAACACAATAGAGTACCCTGAAATAAGACCACACATCTACAACCATCAGTTATTTGACAAACCTAACAAAAGCAAGCAAAGATGAAAGTATTTCTTATTTAATAAATGGTGCTGGGAGAACTGGCTAGCCATATGCAGAAAATAGAAACTAAACTCCTTCCTTACATCATGTACAAAAATTAACTCAAGGTGGATTAAAGACTTAAATGTATAACTCAAAACTATGAAAACCCTAGATGAAAACTTTGGCAATACCATTCAGGACATAGGCACAGGCAAAGATTTCATGATGAAACCACCAAAAGCAATTGCAACAAAAGGGAAAATTGGCAAATTGGATCTAATTAAACTAAAGAGCTTCTGCACAGCAAAAGATACCCTTAGCAGAGCAAACAGCCAACCTACAGAGTAGGAGAAAAATTTTGCAATCTATCCATCTTACAGAGATCTAATATCCAGAATCCATAAGGAACTTAATCAAATTTACAAGAAAACAACATAATTAAAAAGTGGGCAAAAGTCATGAACATACACTTCTCAAAAGAAGACATTTATGTGGCCAGAAAACATATGAAAAAACTTCAACATCATTGATCATTAGAGAAATGGAAATCAAAACCACAATGAGATATTATCTCATGCAAGTCAGAATGGTGATTATTAAAAGGTTCAGAAACAGATGCTGGTGAGGCTTTGGAAAAAATAGAAGCACTTTTATACTGTTGGTGGGAATGTAAATTATTTCAACCATTGTGGAAGACAGTGTGGTAATTCCTGGAAGACCTAGAATCATTATTCCTTTTATTTCCTATAACACGTCTAAACTGAACCCTACTCATTAAAGCATCATCTGTTGATATTCTATTTTTAAATTTCATTTTAATTATTTTTAAATTGGCGCACAATAATTGTACATATTTTTGGGTATACAGTGATTGCTTGATTTATGTATGCAACATGTAACGACCAAATCAGAGTAATTAGCATATCTCACCCTTTAAACACGAATCATTTCTTTGTGTTATTAACATTAAAATCCTCTTTTAAGTATTTTAAAATATACGATAAATTATTGTTAACCATAGTCTATATTTGTTATTAACTATATTATAGTTAACTATTGTTAACTATAAACTATTGTTAACTATTGTTAACCACAGCTCTTAAAAACACTAAAACTTATTTCTCCTATCTGGCTGTAATTTTTTGTTTGTTAACTAACCTCTCCTTATTCACCCCTTCCCCTGATGATTTCCAGCCTCTAATAACCACAATTTTGCTCTCTACTTCTACAAGCTCAACTTTTTAAGCTCCTCTATGTGAGTTAGAGCAAGTGGTATTTATCTTTCTGGGTCTGACTCATTTCACTTACTAGAATGTCCTCGGGGCTCATCCATGTTGCCACTATTGACAAGATTTCATTCTTGTTTGTTGCTAAATAGTATTCTAATACATATATATGTCACATTTTTGTTATCCATTCATCTGTTGACAGACACTTTGGTTGACTCTATATCTTTGCATTTGTCAATGGTGCTGTAATAAACTTGGGAATGCAGATACCTGTTTGATACACTAATTTTCTTTTCTTTGCATCAATATCTAGTAGGAGATTGATGAATCACATCATATTCCTATTTTAATTTTTAGAGAAGCCTCCATAATAGTTTCCTTAGTGGCTGTACCAGCTTATATTTCCACTGACACTGTA
>NW_016107355.1:3142817-3185423 GCF_001604975.1 Cebus imitator | reverse complement strand
TTACCAGCATTTCTTATTTCTTATTTATTTATTTACTTATTTATTATAATAGTCATTCTAACTTGCATGAGACAGTATCTCATGTGGTTTTACTTTGCATTTTCCTTATTTCCCAATAAGTGACATTGGGAATTTGTATGTTTTCTGTTAAGGAAATGCCTATCCTTTGCCCACTTTTTAATGGGACTTTTTTGTTTGTTTGTTGTTTCTGTTTGCTGTTGCATTTAGTTCCTTGCATATTTGGAGTATTAATTTGTTATTAGAGAAACACTTTGCAAGTGTTTTCTCCCATTTTATAGGTACAGTAATCTCTTTAGTCAATTCATTGTTTCTGTGCAAAAGCTTTTTAGTTTGATATGATATGTTTGTCTATTTTTGCTTGTTCATCTCAAGTCTTACTCCTAAAATCTTCACCCAGACTAATGTCCTGAAGAATTTTCTCTGTGCTTTATTCTATTAGTTGTATAGTTTTGGGCTTTACATTCAAGTCTTTAATTCATTTTGGATTGATTTTTGCATATTGTGGGACATAAAAGTCTAGTTTTATTCCTTGACATATATATGTCCAGTTTTCCAGGACCATTTACTGAAGAGGCCGTTCTTTCTCCAATGTATGTTTTTGGCACCTTTTTGGAAAGTCAGTTGCCTGAAAATTCAAATATAAGGGAATCACTGAAGGATTAATATCAGATTTCTCTGCAAAAACCTTATAGGACAAAAAAGAATGGGATAATGTATTCACGTTCTAAAAGTAAAATGAAAAAAACCTGAGAGCCAAGAATTCTACATCCAGCAAGGCTATCCACCAGAAATAAAAGATAAATAAAGTCTTTCTCAGCCACGCAAAACTGAGGAAATTCATCATCGCTAGACTAACCCTACTATTTTAAGTGAATTGTATATCTAGAAGCAAAAGGATAATATATACTGTCATAGTAACATACAAAAATATAACACTAGTAGAGCTGATACACAAATGAGAAAGAGAAAGTAATCTAATCTTATAACTACAGAAATCCACCAACCCACAAAAATATACAAGAAGATAGAAACAAAGGTTATATGAAACAACCCGAAAACAATTAACAAAATGAAACATGTAACTCTTCAACTATCAATAAAAACTTTGAATTGAAATGCTTTAAATTCCCCCAATTAAAGGATGCAGACAGGCTGAATGAATAAAAAATGAAATAAAATAAAACAAGATCCAACTGTATGTTGCCTATAGGAAATTCTCTTCCCATAAAGACATGCATAGACTAAAAGTGAAAAGAAGAAAAAAAGATATTCCATGCAAATGGAAATCAAAAGCAAGTAGGAGTAGCTATTCTCATATCACATGAAATAGACTTTAAGTAAAAGAACACAAATGGAGACCAAAAAAGTATGTAATAATACAGGAATCAATTCAGTAAGAGCATATAACAATTTCAATTATATATGCACCCAATACCAAAGCTACTCAGATATATAAAGAAAATGTTATTAGAGCTAAAGGGAGCAACAGACTCCAGTAAAATAACAGTTTAGGACTTCAACAACACATATTCAGCATTGGGGAGGCAACCTGGAGAGATAATCAGCACAGAAACCTTGAACTTAACTGCACTATAGACCAAAAAGACCTCATAGACATTTAGAAAACATTTCATCCAACAGCTGATGAATACACATTCTTCTCATCAGCACATGAAATATTCTCCAGGATAGAGCTTATGTTAGGCCACAACAGAAGTTTCAACACATTTTAAAAGATCAAAATTATATCAAACATTCTCAGACCACAATGGAATAAAACTAGAAATCAATAATAAAAAAACGGTATAATACATATGCAAATACAGGAAAATTAAACAACATGCTCCTTAATGATGAATGGGTCAATGAAGAAATTAATAGGAAATTTGAAAATTTCTTGATATTAGATTTTTTAACACAAAAATTAGGTACTAATTGGCATCAGTTATGATGAAATGGTATCATTGATTATATATTAGATATGTCATTGAGATATAACATAAATATCTACCACAAGTGATCAGTGAAACGTTGATTCAAAGGAATACTAATAGATAATATGAAGGAGGATTAAATCAAATGGCAGGTGTATATAATTATTTGCTATCCGTTGATGAATGTCAGTTTAATTGGCATTAGTTCCATGTACAAAACAATACACAGTTAATAAAGGAACATCTAATCAGAGTTCATAATTTTCCTTCACATCTAAAAAGCCAAAGTGTGTTTATTTACTAAAATATGTCTTTCCTTTCCACCACCAACACGCACAGGACAAAGATAAAATCATATCAAGAGAATTCTCATTTTGTTATTTTTCCAAACTGTAAAGGTGAAATGAAATATAAAACAAAGTAATTTTAAAGGAAGATAACATGTTTCTGAAATCTATTAAGAATACTATAAGGGAAAACATTTCAACAAATGAATTCACAAGTAATTATTTATCTACCACTACTTTCATGAATAAATATGCTACATTAATTTGTTTCTAAGTATGAGAACAGTTATTTGAACAGGGTCAAGTTTTATATTAGATAACGAATACAGGCATCCCTCAGTGAAAACATTATTAACAAAGTAGTTTCATTCTAATACAAGAGCAAACACTTAAAATCTAAGATATATTTCAGTACAGCCAACTTAGAATTTTAAAATTTTAAATGTTTGATGGTGTAATTTTATGTTTATAACTGGCTGGGTCACATGGTGCCAAAATTTTTAGTTAAATATCAGTCTGACTGGTGTTTCTGTGAGGGTGTATTTGAATGAGACTTACATGTAAAACTGTAGACCAAGTAAAGCAGATTACTCTCTCTAATGCGGGTGTTCCTCATGTGTCCAGGTTTTGGGGTGCAGAGGAGCGCTTAGCTCCTCTGGCTCTTGGTCTCTCACTCACCCAAGAATGGAAGAGGGGACCAAGGTGGGTGCGCTCATAAGAAAATATTGAACCCCAAAGAGTTTTTGCATAGAAGTGATTTATTTAGGCAGAGAAAGAGAAAAAAAAAGAAGAGAGAGAGAGAGAGCTTCCACGAAGAATGTGGAAGGGGACCCAAGTATGGAATCCAGGAGGGGAAAAGCAGCTTGGACGAGGGTGGAAGGGGACTCCAGAGGGGGATATACTCCCACATGAGGGAGACAGGGACTTTTAACCTGGGAGGAATTCCCACCTTCTCCAAGCTGCCTGGCCAATGAAAAGAGTTCCTTTAAACTTCCCCTGGAGTGATTGACTTTTGATTCTTTCCCTAGCCAGAGAAAATTTTTTTTTTTTTTTTTTTTGACAGAGTTTTTCGCTCAAATGGCTCTATTTCGTCTTTTCGCAACCACCGCCTCCCGGATTCAGGCAATTCTCCTGCCTCAGCCTCCTGAGTAGCTGGGATTACAGGCACACGCCACCATGCCCAGCTAATTTTTTGTATTTTTAGTAGAGACGGGGTTTCACCATGTTGACCAGGATGTTCTCGATCTCTTGACCTCGTGATCCACCCGCCTCGGCCTCCCACAGTGCTGGGATTACAGGCTTGAGCCACGGCGCCCGGCCTTAGCCAGAGAAAATTAAAACGGAAACTGTTAAATCTTCCCAGGTGGAGAGGCATGGGAGCGGGGCACGGCGCTGGGAAGTTCTTGCCTTTAAAACTACGCCTCCTTGTGGACCTGGGAAGAGAATATATTCTCTCAGTCACGAAACACTAAATCCTCAATAGAACAAAAGAGGCTGATCTTCCCCTGAGTGAGAAAATTTCTCCTGCCCAGCTGCCTTCCAACTGAGAAACTGACTATTGCCTTTGTACTTGAACTGAAGCACTGACTCTTCCTGGGTCTCAAGCATGCCAGCCTTCAGAGAAAACCTACACCATCAGCAACCCGGGATGTCCAGTTTGGTGACTCATCTTATTTCACTTGGAATGGTTGGCCTGTTGTGTGCATGAGACAATTTTTATAATAAATATTTTTATATATCTACATATGTATATAGACATATATACACACATATATATATACATCCCATTATCTTATTATATCTGTTTCACGATAGAACTATATGTTTATAATAAATTGCACTATCATGTGTATGTGAGTGTATATCTTTATGTGTATGAACTCAATATAACAATATTATTTTGATTTAAATAACATCTTTTAAAATTGATCGGTTTAGAAAACATCTGTTTCTTACTTGAAATAAATTATATGATTGATAAATTGCAAACGCCACAGTTAAGTTTCTCATATAAAGTCAAACACATACGAATAAAAAGCAGATATCATAAAATATCACATTTTTTAATATATCTGTAATCTTTACAAAAAATAGAAAAATGTTACATCAAGAAATGTCTCAGGAAGCAGAAAATTGTAGGCTTTAAGCAGCTATATTTTTAAAATATGCTTCTGACTAAAAAGAACATAGATAATGTTTAACTATAACAGCAAGTATAAAAAATATCCATTTACAGTGATTATAGTTCACTTCAGTGAGCTAATTTTTGTCAGGTTAATATTTAATGGGTAACATTGTAGGAATATTAGTAGTTCTAAATCAGAAATTCTATTTCTGCCGGGCGCGGTGGCTCAAGCCTGTAATCCCAGCACTTTGGGAGGCCGAGGCGGGTGGATCACGAGGTCAAGAGATCGAGACCATCCTGGCCAACATGGTGAAACCCCGTCTCCACTAAAACTACAAAAAATTAGCTGGGCATGGTGGTGCGTGCCTGTAATCCCAGCTACTCAGGAGGCTGAGGCAGGAGAATTGCCTGAACCCAGGAGGCGGAGGTTGCGGTGAGCCGAGATCGCGCCATTGCACTCCAGCCTGGGTAATAAGAGCGAAACTCCGTCTCAAAAAAAAAAAAAAAAAAAAAAAAAAAAAAAAAAAAAAAAAAGAAATTCTATTTCTTCTGGTATAATTGCATATAACTTTTAACATTCTTGCATTCCTCTTTTCAGAAATAAGGTAACACTGATAAGCAAATGTTTGTATTGTTCACAAGTGATTCCCACAGCAATACAGATGCTGTCATTAACATCCTCAGGCCAATAATTTTAAAAGTAAATTAAATATGGTGCATTTTATATTTTTCAGCTTGATAATGAGGAAGTAATACATGTAAAAATCTATTTTTTTCCTTGTATTTTCACATCTCTCAGTTGTTCCACTGTTCATGAAAACTCTTATTCTACTATAAAAAGAAATTAAATTAGTTCAGCACAATTAGCCCTTCACAAAGTCAGCTGGGTTATACATAGCTACTTTCCAATTTTAGGTTATTTTAAATTATGCTTCCAGTGACCAAATAATTACCAAGACAAAAGTATTTTGCTCACCACTTAGTAACTTATAGATTTATCATTTCCCTTTTTCTGAAAGAAATTCTTTTTTTTAATGTTAGCTACATTTATTACTTTTTATGATCATGGATATGTATTTTTCTTTGAAGATTTATTATTGTTTAAATTATGATATTCTTAGTAATGTTTGCTAGGTTTCTATTTTTTTAATTTGAGTCATTTGTTTCTTCCTAAATTTATTAGTATTAATCTTGTAACTTTTTCTTTTTTTGAGATCGAGTTTCAATCTTGTTGCCCAGACTGAAGTGTAATGGCACGATCTTGGCTCACCACAGCCTCTACCTTCCAGTTGAAGCAATTCTCCTGCCTCAGCCTCCTGAGTAGCTGGGATTACAGTCATGAACCATCACGCCCGGCTAACTTTGTATTTTTAGTAAAGATGGGGTTTCTCCATGTTGGTCAGGGTGGTCTTGAACTCCTGACCTCAGTTGATTCACCCGCCTCAGCCTCCCAAAGTGCTGGGATTACTGGCGTGAGCCACCTCTCCCAGTCAATCAAAGGATTTTTTTCACTTAAGACTATGTTTCAAAATGGGATACCAGAGGTAGTATGTACCAAGGATTTAATTATCATCTCTTGAATTGACATTAATAAATACATTATCAAAATGATTAACATTAAATTTCTAAAATATAACAGACTTGTTTCTCCTACTATGCACACATTGTGGAATTTTTGTGTCTAGTCTATATTTCTATATTCATATATATTCCTATGATGGTGAAATATATCTCTATATTTCACCATCATATGAACTTTTTGTAAGCAAGTCTCAGATATTTCTTTTTCTATTACTTTAATTTACAAATAAAAATTATATATACTTAGGGTGTAGAACTTGATTTTTTATATATGTATACATTATGGGATGATTGAATCAAGTGAAATAATATATGCCTTACCTCACCTATAGATGCTTTTTACCTTACAATGAAGTTATGTACTGATAAATATATCATATGTTGAAAATATCGTAATTGAAAATGTATTTAATACTGAATCCTTAGCCTACTAAACATCATAGCTTAGCCTAACCTACCTTAGATGTGCTAAGAGCACTTTCATTATTCTACAAATAGGCCAAATCATCTAACACAAAGCCAATTCCTTAGGGACAGCCACAATTTTATAATCAAGTGTTAAATATCTCATGTCATTTATTGAATACTGTAATGAAAGTAAAAAACAAACAGAACTTATAACCACAACCCCAGGTACACAAGGGTAGTTTTAAATACGCAATATCTGTGCCATAGGAAGAACCAGGAGAAGTTATTAATGTACAATTTGGCCAGCTGGATATACTGCTGAAGCCCCATGTAGAATCAAAGCCAAAGCTCTCCCTAGGATGTGTGCCATCAGTGACATCTCTCAACCTCCTAATTCTCAACCCCTTGTCCATTCTGTTGGTTGGATAGACAGAGGGTAAAATTCATATTTCCCAAACTTCCTTTTCCTCAAGGATTTGGATGTTAGTTGAGTTTCTCCGATTAGATGAACTTGCATGACATTTGGAGTCACTGAGGCACAGGCCATCTTCCTGATGCTACTGCTGCCAGAAAACAATGTAGTAACAATGAGTGTTAGAGATGGTCGAGGAGGCTCGAATTAGCATTCCAGTGTCCAGATGTCCGCTCCATGAGGATCTGAGGCAGGGTAGATAGAAGCCATGTTCCAGTGTTTTGTCATCATGTTCATGAGTATGAGAGTCAGCTGTGATGGAGCACCAATAGCTTCCTGATGTTAACTGGGGGATCTGAGGATTCACACTACTTACACACTAGCAAATTAGTCCGCACAGTTTCATAGATATAGATAGAGGACACCAGTATCCTGGATCATACGTAGGTAAATGACTTTATACAAATACTAGAGCAGAAAGCTTAATTTTCCCCTTTGAGATAATGTCCCATTATCACACCAAGGCAGCGAAGAGACACCCATATAGATACTGCACATCTTCCTTAGGGACAGCCACAAGTGGTGATCAGTTAAAAACTAAGTTACAAAGCCTGTCACAATTGTGTCAGTTGAGTCATTCTGGAAAGATCATCCCAGCTTCAGAACTCCTTGTAGGGCTGGCTGGAGTCTCTGTTGAAACTGCATTCTAACTTAATTCTTTCCTCTGCATACTCCTGCCTCTCTCAGTATATAGAGTGATTTCCTCAGAGTATTCCCCAATAAGACACCTGAACCCAAATCTCTTTCTCAGCTTCTGTTTCTGGGAAACCAACTTAAGACATTTACTATATTTGGAAGAAAATGAAAACTATTCTTGGTATCTCAAGCACCCATACTTGAATACAGAATCCAATGCTTACAAAATCATTGAGGTGGCAGAAGGAGTAAAGATCTGAGGCCACAATGGGACTACCAGTTCAGAACCATCATATAGCTATAACTATTTTCAGAGTCTGTTGTTGGGACAGAGTTCTCCAAGTGTCTCTGATGTTTCTGCACATTTGCGCATTTTGTGAGCAAAACATCCATTACCTTCTTTTTCCCAAACTGTCTTGTCAAGAATGTTTGTACAGTGCACTATCTAAAGTAGAGTGCAGGTTTGTTTGATTTTTAGTATAATAAAGATAATGTACATTACATTTATTTAGGTAAAGCTTTAACGGGTGTGTGGCAGCTCATTTCAAAGTTTGATTTGGGATCTCTAAGCTCTGGGTAATTCAGCTGTGAGACAAACCCACAATTATTCAATGAAAAATGATTATATAGATTATCATCTGAGGTTATCTGGGATAGTGTGCCGGTGAAGGCAAGAATTCTGTGAATAAAGTGACTGCTGGGATCCAACACTGTCATGAGAAAGAATACAAATATGAGGGTGGGGTAATGGCTGCTTCAAGCGGGACTGTAATACAGAAAATTATAAGCTAAGGGCTTCATATGCTCAAATGGTAGGCCTAAATAGGTTCTATAACTGCCCTAAAATTATGTCTTATGTTCTACAGACACAGGGATGACGTATCAAAAAATCACTTGTACAATCGAACCATAGAGGTTGCTGAAATTGAACATAAATTAATTTATAACTTTGGTATTTCTCTTAAGTATGAGTTAGTGTGCCACTTAGGGAAAATGAGTCTCTGAAAATTAGAATGGAACTAATTGGATACTTTGAGATACAGCATACAGAACTTCCATTGCCAGTAGAATCAGCTGTATTTATATGTGTCTTAATCCCTTTTGCATTGTTGAAAACCTGAATACCTGTAACTAGGTAATTTATAATAAAATATATTCATTGGCTTCGAGTTCTGAAGGCTAAGAAGTTCAATATCAAGGGGCTGGCATCTTTCAAGGGCCTTATTGCCGTGTTCTTTCACAGCAGAAAAACACGAGAGGGCAAGAGAGTGACAGGGATAAAGAAAGAGGGAGCCAAACTGGTCCTGTTACAATGAGCCCACTCCTACTCCCATGATGCTGGCACTAATCCATTCATGAGGGTGGTGCACCCATTACTCAAACACCTCCCCAGAAAACTGCATTGTGTATCCAGTTTCCAACACACAAACTTTGGGGACCACATTCAACCCATAGTAATATGTCGAATCAAACTACTTCTGTGGCTCTTAAAGATGTTGTAATAACCGCACTTAATGTAGCGATCTTACAATCAGATGCTGATATTTGTTCTGTCCCATTTATTTTTTATTTTTTTTGAGACAAAGTCTCACTCTCTTGCCCAGGCTGGAGTGCAGTGGTACAATCTAAGCTCACTGCAACCTTCCTCTCCTGGGTTCAAGCGATTCTTCCCCCTCAGCCTCCTGAATAGCTGGGACTCCAGGAACCATGTTAGCCAGGATGGTCTTGATCTCCTAACTTTGTGATCTGCCCACCTTGGCCTCCCAAAGTGCTGGCATTAATTACAGGCATGAGCCACGGCGCCCACCCTGTTCTGCCCCATTGTTACCTCTCAGTGTCAGATCCGGCATGGCCTGTGGGGAAAATACAAATTCTGACTAAGGAGGAGGTAGCTAACACACCAAAATACTTGTAAAATTTTGGTAATTTATATCACTAAAACCCAGAAGAACATATGTGTGAAAATTAAAAAAATAACTAGAGAGGAAGAAAAATAACTTTAGATTAGACCATAGTTATTAATATAGGTATGGTATTCTGGATTTATTAGGCTAGTTTCAGAATATAACAATGGATTCCTTTGTTGATTTGTTAATCAAAATAAAACTCAACAGTGCCCTAAATTAATTAATATTGAGGGTTCTAAGTTTTCTTAATATATTGCAAAATATTAAATAAAGCACTCAAGTTGACAGTCAAGTTAGAACAGATTCAGCGTTAACTACATGTTCAAGTTTTTAATAACAGCTTAAAAGACTAGACTGCAAAATCTTTATAAAGGCATTGGTGAGTTGATCACCAGCATTCCTGAAAACTATGCTGGTTATGTTAGCAGCAGAAATCAACTCTAAATGCTTGATTTAGCACCTGTACATAGATGGACCAGCCAATTCCTAGGGTAGGTTGATTACATGGGTCACATTCCATCATGCAGTTGGCAGAAATTTTCCACACTAGAGTAGACAGTAATCTGGGTATGGATTTACCTTTCTGTCAGCAACATTTCTGAAGCTGCCTCCTTTTTGGGATTTACCAAGTGCCTCATGTACTGCTATATATACCATAAAATACGGCTTCTGGAACAAATAACTCATTTTTAGGTAAAATAAGTGATTTATATGACAATAAAATTCACTGGTATTATCATCAATCCCAATATTTAGAAGCAGCTGACTTTACAAATATGTGTAATGGCTTAATTTATTTAGTATTCCGTTATGTTGCCATCTAGAAGGAAAAAATTGTAAGTTCATGATACAAGATGAGGTAGATATTATAAATTGGTAACCAGTACATGATGCTGTTCCCCCATCTCCCAGAATACCAGGGAACAGAGAGAAGTGGTAGAAGCAGTGGAAATAATTCTCATTCCCACACTTAATAAACTATTCTCAAATTTTGCTCATCTTTCCTTCAGCTTCAAGTTTTGTTACTTTAGTATGCAAAGAAGGAATGCTCCCACTTAGGGAATCAAAGAAACTTTCCATTGACCTGGATGTTTAAATAGCCACCAGACCATTTTACACCTTTATGCAATTGAAGCAAGAAATAAATAAGGAAACTGATTACGAATATAAGGGAACTGAGTCACAAGCACAAATCATCTGTCTGAAATTCCAGAAATTCTCTGGACTAACTCATGATATTTTTACATGCATTGGTAAATATCAATGGAAGGTTGCAAAAACTAAACTCACTAAACACTCAGGACAAATTTCAGGAAAGAAATTTGGGCAAGATCTACTGCAGAAAACATCAGTAACAACAGTAAGAAAACTCCGGTGGTTGAGGTATTGTCTAACATGTAATTGTTAGTGGAGGAAGGGTGTTTTATGGCTTTATGATCCCGTTGAAAGTTACAAAGTATGGAAACACCCTGGATTTCCACTTTCCTCTATTCTATACCTGATGCAAATATCAATCATTTGAAAAATATTAATCTAGTTTTCTCCTATGGGTTTACATAAGATGTGTACGTGGTGGTTAGCTTTCTAATTTAGCTTTCAGGTTAGAGCATATCAAATTGAGTTTATATAACAAAATTAATGCAATGAATATCTTCTCAAGATGCATCCCATGAGTAATATAGCTCAGCATGTCTACATGTCTACTTCGGGGTGTATCATTATGGAAACATGACTTCTGGAGATAGAGTAGAGAAGGGAAGAGAAAAGGAGAGAAGGTTTTAGCTGTACCTGTTTCTTTTTCATGTTTTACAAAAAGAAAGACATGAAAAAATGTTAATGTCTATAAAACGGTTATGACGTGGATTTCTATTATAGATTTTTCTGTATATTTTATGTGTTAAAAGTTTTAAAAACTCAATAACAAATATATAAGGATGGATTTATGTATATTGCCCTTAAACTAACTTATGAAAATAAATACCCTTTAATTTGATAATTTATTCAGGGTAACAGCAGAGCAACTTCAAACCACTGTAATTTCCAAAGTGAAAAAAGTCATAAATAATTTCACTTACATTTTTATAACATTTTTCTATGACAAATTGTGCAAGGATTTATTCTGGCTTAATGTATTTAATGTGCATCCTAACACTGATGTGAATAATTAAGCCTCATGCCGCAGGGCATAAGCTGATTGCTAGAGGGTTTTAAGAAAGTATGTCCCTTCTGTGCTCAAAACTGTGTAATGACAAATTAAAACACACACAGAGAAAGAAAGAGAGAATCTGATGTCCATTATTCAGTAGGTACTGACATAAAAACTGCTCTGGAAATTTCTAAGTGAGAGGTTAATAAGAGAAATTCTTGTAAAGTTTTATAAACTGTGCTATTTATGAATGTACCATAGATTGATATTTTTCTTAAAATTAGTTATAAAGCAATTCACTTTTAAACTTTTACTGTTTTCTTGTATGTTATATTTCAGATTTCATTCTCTTGTCTCTACAATGTGGATTTTCAGTTTAAGTATCAATATTTTGAAACTGAATCTGGACAGAAGCCCCCATACCCTCAAATTTGCTCATTTGTTCTTTTTCTTATTGAAGGTTTTGATGTGAGTTTGAGAAACAACCTTTGTGCAGTAGATTAAATGTAGGTGCTTCTAAAACACAATTTCATAACAGACAAATCCTAAATGGACTAAAATGATCTCAGTGTATTTAAATTGCTGAAGGTTAAAATTATTACCATGAACTAAGCATTAATAAGCTGTGTTGGTTTAAAAAGTATTATTCTATGCAAATTATTCTCTAGGGATTTTTTTTCCCAAAATAATAATTGAAATTTCCAAGTTTCAAATAGACTATTCAGTTGACTGAGCTGAAAAGTTCATTTGATGGAGTATTTTTATCCATGCTTTCTATATAAACTCTACTTTTAGAAGTATTCTAATTATTTAATGATGAATATTTAATCACTCTTCATATAATACCAATCTCTCAAAAACTAGAAATACTGGGGTTTACACAAAATCAGAGTTTTCCAGGATCCGTAGCACCAAAATGCTCTTAACAAGCAGTCCTCATTAGAGTTGATTAGAGCTGCCACAATATAATGGATCACAGTGAAACTAGGAGTTCAAGGGCCACTAGGGGAGGACCCTTTGCTAATGAAGCAGATCAAACGCAAAACTTTGGTCAGAATGATTTAATTCTCATTTATTTCTGGCCTGGCATTTGGTCAGTCACAGGCCAATTTGCGAAGTTATTCTCTCTGTTAGTGAGCAAAACTCTGATAAATTAAACAATATATATAAAAGAATAAGCACGGTCAAACTTTTGTCTTCACCCTCCAAAGGCAAAACAGACATAGATAAGAAAGAGCTCATGTTTTGGCCATTGGAATAAAGTTATAGAAAAATGGTTAGACTATTCCTTTAGTTCTAAGGAGGACATTGCAAAAAGTGTTGTAGTTATTATTTAACAACATCACAGAGTTAATATAATAATTGGTCAAACAAGAACTCATCTATAGTATGACAACTTGTTTATAGATATTATAAAATAAAGAATATATATACTAGGAAAATAGAACCAGAAAGAAAATTAGAAAATTACTTCTCTGTCTTTCTCTCTCTCTCCCTCTCTCTCTCTCTCTCTCACACACACACACAAACACATACACACACCCCTTCTTAAGCAGACAAAATTTATAAGAATATTTACTTCAATGATTTCTAAACAGAGTTCAATAACCAAAAATCAGTCTTTAATCCAAATAAAACATCTTAAACAAGTGGCCAATGGGTTCTTCAAAATCATCTAGGACACACAGTGTTTTAAATGTGCATTGATTCTGACATGTAAAAATTAAGGTATTTTATACCAATATGAAAATGTTGCCTTCTCTTTTCAAAATAAAATCATTAGTTTCAAAGAGCTTATTTATTTCTGCCTTCATTCATTGTTTACCCAGCAGTCATTTAGGAGCAGGTTGTTCAGTTTACATGTACTTGTGCAATTTAATTTGATTGCACTGTGGTCTGAGAGACTGTTTGCTATGATTTCTGTTCTTTTGCATTTGTTGAGGAGTATTTTATTTCCAATTATGTGGTCAATTTTAGAATAAATGTGTTGTGGTGCTGAGAAGAATGTATATTCTGTTGATTTGGGGTGGAGAGTTCTGCAGATGTCTATTAGGTCTGCTTGGTCCAGAGCTGAGTTCAAGTCCTGAATATCCTTGTTAATTTTCTGACTTGTTGATCTGTCTAATATTGACAGTGGGGTGTTAAAGTCTCCCACTATTATTGTGTGGGAGTCTAAGTCTCTTTGTAGGTCTCTAAGAGTGTGCTTTATGAAGCTGGGTGCTCCTGGGCTGAGTCCATATATATTTAGGATAGTTAGCTCTTCTTGTTGCATTGATCCCTTTGCTACTATGTAATGCCTTACTTTGTCTCCTTTGATCTTTGTTGGTTTAAAGTCTGCTTTGTCAGAGACCAGATTGCAACCCCTGCTTTTTTTGCTTTCCATTTGCATGGTAAATCTTACTCCATCCCTTTATTTTGAGCCTATGTGTGTCTTTGCAAATGAGATGAGTCTCCTGAATACAGCACACCAATGGGTCTTGACTATTTATCTAATTTGACAGTCTGTGTCTTTTGATTAGGGCATTTAGTCCATTTGCATTTAAGGGTAATATTGTTATGTGTGAATATGATACTGTCATTATGATGCTAGCTGGTTATTTTGCCTGTTAGTTGATGCGGTTTCTTCAGTGTCAATGGTCTTTACAAATTGGTATGTTTTTGCAGTGGCAGGTACAGGATATTCCTTTCCATGTTTAGTGCTTCCTTCAGGAGCACTTGTAAGGCAGGGCTGGTGGTGATAAAAATCCCTCAGCATTTACTTGTCTGTAAAGGATTTTATTTCTCCTTCGTTTATGAAGCTTAGTTTGGCTAGATATGAAATTCTGGATTGGAAGTTTTTTTTCTTAAGAATGTTGAATATTAGCCCCCACTCTCTTCTGCTTGTAGGGTTTCTGCAGAGATCTGCTATTATTCTGATGGGCTTTGTTTTGTGGGTAAGCTGACCTTTCTCTCTGACTGCACTTAACATATTTTCCTTCATTCCAACCTTGGCAAACCTGACAATTATGTGTCTTGGGGTTGCTCTTCTCAAGGAATATATTTGTGGTGTTTTCTGTATCTCCTGAAAATGAATGCTGGCTTATCTTGCTAGATTGGGGAAGTTCTCCTGGATAATATCATGAAGAGTGTTTTCCAAGTTGATTCCATTCTTCCCATCACTTTCAGGTACAGCAATCAAATGTAGGTTTGGTCTTTTCACACAATCCCCTATTTCTTGTAGGCTTTGTTCATTCCTTTTCATTCTTTTTTCTCTAATCTTGTCTTCATAGTTTATTTCATTAAGAACAAAGAGACAATATGCCAAAATCTCTGAGGTACAGCTAAAGTGGTGTTTAGAGAGAAATTTCTAGCAATAAATGCCCACAGGAGAAAGAAGGAAAGATCTAAAGTCAAGCCCTAATATCACAAAAGCAAGAGCAAGCAAATTCAAAAGCTAGCAGAGAAAATAAATCTAACACCAGAGCAGAACTGAAGGAGATAGAGACACAAAAAGCCCTTTAAAAAATTGATAAATCCAGGAGTTGGATTTTTAAAAAGATAGACAAAATAGATAGACTGCTAGCCAGACTAATTAAGAAGTAAAGAGAGAAGAATGAAATAGATAAAGAAAAAATGATAAAGGGGATATCACCACTGACCCCACAGAAATACAAACTACCATCAGAGAATACTATAAATACTTCAATGCAAATAAACTAGAAAATCTAGAATAAATGAATAAATTCCTCACACATAAACACCCCCAAGTCTAAACCAGGAAGAAGTTGAATCCCTGAATAGACCAATAGCAAGTTCTAAAACTGAGACAGTAATTAATAGCCTACGAACCAAAAAAAGTCCAGGGCCAGACGGTTTCACAGGTGAATCCTACCAGATTACAAAGAGTATCTGGCACCATTGCTTCTGAAACTATTCTAAAAAATAGAAAAAGAGGGACACCTCCCTAACTCATTTTATGAGGCCAGCAACATGCTTATACTGAATCTGGCACAGACACAACAACAACAACAAAATTCAGGCCAACATCCCTGATGAACATCGAGGTGAAAATCCTCAATAAAATAATGCAAAACAAGTCCATCAGGACATCAAAAACGTATCCACCATAATCAACTCAGCTTCATCCCTGGGATACAAGGTTGGTTCAACATACCAAAATCAATGAACGTATTCCATCACATAAACAGAACCAATGACAAAAACCACAGGATTATCTCAACAGATGCAGAAAATGCCTTCCATAAAATTCAACACCCCTTCATGCTGAAAACTCTCAATAAACTAGATATTGAGTTAATGTATCTCAAAATAATAACAGCTATTATGACAAACCCACAGCCAATATCATACTGAATGGGCAAAAGTTAGAAGCATTCCCTTTGAAAACCAGCACAAGACGAGGATGCCCTCTCTCACTACTCCTATTCAACATATTATTGGAAGTTCTGGCCAGGGAAGTCAGGCAAGAAAAAGAAATAAAGCATATTCAATTAGGAAAAGAGGAGGTCAAATTGTCTCTATTTGCAGATGACATGATCGTATATTTAGAAGACCCCCATCGTCTCAGCCCAAAATCTCCTTAAGCTGATAATCTACTTCAGAAAAATCTCAGAATACAAAATCAATGCAAAAATCACAGACATTTCTATACACCAATAATAGACCAACAGAGAGCCAATTATGAGTGAACTCCCATTCACAATTGCTTTAAAGAGAATAAAATATGTAGGAATACAACTTACAAGGGATGTGAAGGATCTCTTCTAGGAGAACTACAAACCAGTGCTCAAGAAAATAAGAGAGGACACAAACAAATGGAAAAATTTTCCATGCTTGTGGATAGAAAGAATCAATATTATGAAAATGACCATGCTGCCCAAAGTAATTTATAGATTCAATGCTATCCCCATCAAGCTACCATTGATTTTCTTCACAGAATTAGGAAAAGTTAATTCAAATTTCATATGGAACAAAAAAAACAAGAGCCCACATAGCCAAAGCGGAAGGCTTCATGCTACCTGACTATAAACTATTTTACAAGGCCACAGTAAATAAAACAGCATGATGCTGGTACCAAAACAGATATAGAGACCAACTGAGCAGAACAGAAGCCTCAGAAATAGCATCACACATCTACAACCATCTGATCTTTGACAAATTCGACAAAAACAAGCAATGGAGAAAGGATTCCCTATTTAATAAACGGTGTTGAAAAAAAACTGGCTAGCCATATGCAGAAAACTGAAACTGTATCCCTTCCTTACATCTAATACAAAAATTAACTGAAATTACACCTTATACAAAAATACTTAAATGTAAGACTTAGACCATAAAAGCTCTAGAGGAAAGCCTAGACAATACCATTCAGGACATAGGCATGGACAAAGACTTTGTGACTAAAACACCAAAAATAATTGCAACAAAAGCTAGAATTGACAAATGAGATCTAATTAAACTAAAGAGTTTCTGCACTGCAAAAGAAACTACCACCAAAGTGAACAGACAATCTACAGAATAGGAGAAAATCTTTTGCCATCTGTCCATCTAACAAAGGGCTAATACCCAGAACTTACAAAGAACTTAAACAAATTTACAAGAAAAAAACAAGCAACTTCATCAAAAAGTGGACAAGAATATGAACGGGCACTTCTCAAAAGAAACCATTTGTGACTCCAAGAAACACATGAAAAAAAAGCTCATCATCACTGGTCATTAGAGAAATGCAAAGGAAAACTGCAGTGAGATACCATCTCATGCCAGTTAGAATGCTGCTCATTAAAACGTTAGAAAACAACAGATGCTGGAGAGGACATGGAGAAATAGGGATGCTTTTACATTGTTGGTGGGAGTGTAAATTAGTTCAACCATTGTGGGAGACAGTGTGGCCATTCCTAAACGATCTAGAACTAGAAATATTATTTGACCCAGCAATCCCATTACTGGATGTATATTCAAAGGATTGTAAGTCATTCTACTCTAAAAACAAATGCACACATATATTTATTGTGGCACTGTTCACAATAGAAAAGACTTGGAACCAACCCAAATGCCCATCAATGATAGACTGGATAAAGAAAATTTAGTACATGTACACCATGGGATACTACACAGGCATAAAAAAGGATGAGTTCATGTCCATTGCAGGGACATAGATGAAGCTGGAAACCATCATTCTCAGCAAACTACTGAGGGAATGTGTTCTCTTTCTGAGTCCATGAAGGGGCATAGTTTTCCAGGCAATAATTCCCCAGGGCCATGCCCCCTCCTATCACTCTTTCCATCGGGGAATTTTAATGGTTTATGTTTGAATTTTGTGCATCGGAAGAAACTGAGAGTCAATCACCCCAGCAGAAGTTTAAAGGAACTCCTTTCATTGGTCAGAGGAACTTGGAAAGGTGGAAATTTCTCCCAGAATAAATTCCCCTGTTTGTTCATCCACACTGGATTTCCAGCTCTCTGGAATCCCCTCCCACATGGTGGGATCCCCCTCCGGAACTTCCCTCTGGAATCCCCTTCCACAGTCTTCATGGAAGTCTTTCTCTTCTTCTCCTTTCCTTCTCTTTTCTCTACCTAAATAAAAGCACCTTTCTGCAACACTTCTTAGGTCCGATATTTACTTTTATGAGCGTATGGTGCACCTACAGTGGCCCCATTGCTTATTCTTTAAGAGCTTGGAGGCCAGGAACCCACAGCATTCTCTTGGGGTAGCTGTGCCTCACCGGCACCCAAGAAAAAACCAGGTTACACTATCATATGAACAGAAAACTAAACACTGCATATTCTCACTCATAAGTGGGAATTGAAAAACAAGAACACATGGACACAGGATCGGGAGGAATAGCATTAGGAGAAATACCTAATGTAGATGACGAATTGATGGGTGCAGCAAGCCACCATGGCACCTGTGTACCTATGTAACAAACTTGCATGTTCTGCACATGTACCCCAGAACTTGAAGTAAAATAAAAAATAATAAAATAAAATAAAATAAAATAATTTTAATATCATTTTGGCATTATCTGATTTTTAGAATTTAGATGCATAACACTCAGCTGTGGAGCCATCTGATTCTTGTGCCTTTATCAGTGTTGATCTCTAATCTCCTTTCCAATTCCTTCTATAGTAGTTGTAGAATAACATTTCCACTTTCATCTGGGTTGATTTTGAGAGTTTGCATTTTTCAAGGAAATTACACATTCAGTCTAAATTTTCAAATTGTTGCAATTGAATTGCTGTAAAAATTGCTTATGACTATTTTCCTTTTTCCTGGTACTTCCTATTATTGTTCACATATATTATTGGTTAGGCTTAGAGGCAGATTACATATTTTATCATAATTTGACAAAAGAGTTTTGAGATTTATCTGTTCAACTAATTTTTATTATCTGCTTTCACTTTATTAGTTCCTTATTCCTGATTTTATTTATTCTTTGTTCAATTTGAGGATAAACAGATTCTTATTTTTTTCAAATTCTTTGATGATGAAGATATTTAAGTGTGTATCTCTTTCTCTGTTTTCTAGTTTCTCACAGCATCCACTAGGCCCAATTCATTTAGTTATGTTACTTACTTAGTTTTTTTTTTTTTAATTATTGAATTTATAATCTCTAAATATCAGCACATCGACTTTTAGAAACTCTTAGGTCACAGTATTTTGAATATAAGCATATACATCTCCTGATGTCAGGATCATTTAAAATTTAACCCATAGACACTTAAGGCAGGGCATAAAACTTTTTTCTTTCTCCCTCCACCTTTTTTTTTTAGACAAGGCTATAATGTAAATACTCTCACCCGTTCAATCCCAAGCGGCATCTGAACACATTCAGAAACTAATCACGGATGAAATACTTCCATACATACTGCAAAGTAAATCAATATCAAATACAAATTTAAATGGTAATTTTGACGTCACTTCATCCTGAGATTTTATGAGCTTGCTAAATGAATGGTATCAGTAAAAGCAGCTGCCAGTATTTAGAGCTTACTCAATAGCAAGTGTTTTGAGAGACATTTGTTTGGAAAATAGTTTATAACAATATTCTGCCGGGTGCGGTAGCTCAAGCCTGTAATCCCAGCACTTTGGGAGGCCGAGGTGGGCGGATCATGACATCAAGAGATCGAGCCCATCCTGGTCAACATGGTGAAACCCCGCCTGTACTAAAAATACAAAAATTAGCTGGGCGTGGTGGCCTGCGCCTATAGTTCCAGCTACTCGGGAGTCTGAAGCCGGATAATTGCTTGAACCCGGGAGGCGGAGGTTGCAGTGAGCCGAGATTGTGCCACTGCACTCCAGCCTGGCGCCTGGCAACAGCATGAAACTCTGTCCCCAAAAAAAAAAAAAAAAAAAAAAAAAAGAACATTCATTCCAGGGACAATATACTATTTTATCCCTTGTTATACTTTGAACAAAATGGCTGAAGATGATCTTTTACAATATTGATTTACAATACTTTTATTTGAAACATGCTGAGAACATAGAAGCAGTAACACTTTGTGATTGTTTTAGATTAACGGCCAAGAAAATGTAATGAAAGTCTTCACAAGGTTAAATTCATAAAAACTAACAAAGAATCATTACCACATGCTGTGCTCCAATTCTCACAGAGATGAATGATATGTACATGGCTTTATTGAAAGCATGAAAAAATTAGTTCAACTTTAGGGTGTAAAATAGGGGCTCTCTTCAAGAATACAGAGTTTAGGGTTAAATAAATGTTTTCATTCAAAAGCTTTTGCAAAATTACCTAGACTTAATAAAACAATGAAATAATTTAGAAAAATCACTTCTTTTGGAAGAGATCTCCCTGGAAAACAAGATTTTTAACTGAAAAAATATATATATATTTTTAATAGGAAAATTTATGTAGCTGGCTGGTTACAAAATCCAGGGCCTTTTAATATACTTGCAAGGAATAATTTCAAATATTATCAAAACATCAATTTATAACAGCAGAACACGTAAAACTCTTAGAAATCAACCTAACAAAATAGGCAGCATCAATATTAGGAGAATTATGAAACATTACTGAAAAATATAAAGGAAATATTAATTGAAATGACATTTACTTCTTTAAGGGAAAATTTAAATTCATTATATGAGATAAATATTTGATAGAAGAACAAGTTGATTAATATCTTTAATGTAATGAAACAATAAATCATTTTATAATTTAGACATTAAATTAATGTATACTTGTGTTAAAAAAAACAAAGACTATCAAATAGACAGAATGAATTTAGAGAAAATAAGAGGGATGATATATGCTCATTCAAATATTAAAATATATCATAAAGCTATGATAAATAAAATTGTAGCCCTTATGCTAGAATGAACAGATGCATCAATGGTGAAAATTATAAATTATACACCCAACATTTTGTACAGCTAATTGTTAGCTGATATTAACACAAAATAGTCCTGATTGGTCAATGTCTATACTATACTTATTGTTAAGTATTCAGAGTATTACCTCCTGGAATCTGGTTTATATTGCAATTTATTTTATGATTAAATAACATTTTAAAATGTTGAAAAAAAACCCACAATACATTTATAAATCACATTTGAAAACCGGTCAATCATTTGGAAAAAAGAAAGAAAGATTCATGACCCAAATATCAGTATAAAAATACAACAACAAAATGTATCGCGAACTTCTTAGAAGGTATGTTTAAACTTTTAAATGTAAATGTAAATTACTAAATCATATAACTTCCAGGATAAATATTCTAGAATGGCATTTTGTCCTTAGCACATTGCCAGTATAGGGAGGGGAAAAAAATCTATACTAAATAACAGCTGTTACAAGCTGTTATAAAAAATTAGGAAACATTCCCATATAAATAGGACAAAATATTTTTAAAGACATAAAAGAATTTATTCTGTCCCAACAAATATTTTACATTTTTCATCCTGAATATTCTATTTACTAAAATCTTCTGAGGCTATTGAATAGACTGCTAAACATTTTCTAATAATTGAGGCTAAAATGTTAATGTATTCAATATATTATCAAGTACTGTTATATGCTTATAAAATATAAAATTCCCATGGTAAAAAATCACAAAGATAATTCAAGTGCCCAATAAATATAAATTATTTAAATCACTAAAAAGTACTTAATAATCAGGAGAGCTTTTTTAGTTTTAGTATAAGAAAATTTGAGTGAAATAAATTTTAATTATAACAATTTTTCAAAAATCAGATATATAAGATTTCTCAATTGCCTACAACTATCCAGTATTTCAAATATAAGTGTATGTGTATGTATGTGTGTGTGTGTGTGTGTGTGTGTACACATATATGTATGGAGATATATATATATATATATGTGGATATATATATATATATATATATACATATACATCTCCAGCATCCAATACATAGCTGGTACACAAATATCTGATCATTAGCCAGGTGTTAAATCACCAGTTTCATTAAGAAGAAATGTTACTGAGATGGATGGGGAAAGAAAGATAATGATACTTGGTGAAGTATGGGCTGGTACACCCAGAATTCTTTCCTCATCGTGGTAGCCCTGCCATGTTCTGTCATTTGTATGTTGGTTCACTACACTTACAAGGATTCAGTCTCTTGGATATTAAAATGTAAAGCTTTGGATTTGATGCCTTTGAGTTATCCAACTATTATGCTATGCAATATTATTCTAAACAAATTTCACAATTAAATTTATATCACAAACGGTCATAGTTACATTAAGTAGGGACTCCTGAGCAAGGTAAAACAAATGTAAATATAGTCAATGTTTTAAAACTTTACAGCACATGAAGCAGGTAATCTCTGAAGTTGAATTTGTTGGTAGCCACAGGGCATTGTCAATGTGGGAGCTAGATGTAATATTTAATATTCTTTTACCTCTCTCCCTTAATATTCAATACATTGAATGTGTTTTTAAATCAGCCATTATCAGAGAGCATTCTTTAAGTATCTAATTTCTCCAGGCACCAGGCTAAATCCAAAACTTCTCTAACCTAGATTAGAAAAAATATGCTCTCTGAATGTCTTTATTTATGTAATTTCCATCCCATGTATTATTGCCATTGCATTTGTGCTCTCTCTCATGCTCATCCCCCCTCCTTCCTCCTTCTTCCTATTTTTTCTTTATTTCATTCTCTTCTTCCATCCTTTATTTTTACTCTTCTTTCTCAAACTTCAATTTTCATAATAAATTTATTTTCTCGATTACGTGTTGATTTAATATTCCATGGCAACGGTAACAATATATACGATAGTTATAAAACTTTCAGTTCTGTCATAATGACTATGTGGTGTGCTATCGTTACTTTCTAATCATCTAGGCTTACATCTCTGCGGGATGCATTGGAAAATTGATGCCATCTAAAATGTTTTTCCTTTTTTATTACCTTTTTTAACGTCGAATTTATGGTTTATTTCAAATGTACTTTGTCTGTGGGATTTGCTTTTCCTTTTCTGGTTTCTCTATGTCTTTCATACTGTTTATTGATCTGAGAGATATAGATTTGTATATTTTTAAAAAGAGCTTAAATCTTTATTTCTATATATTCAACAAACTTCTATTGAAGTTCTATTTAGGAAAATAATAACAAAATTTTAGATTTAGAAAGAAGTTAAAGCTTCTGTAATGTTCAATATTTAAGGAAAATGAAATCAAGCATATCTGATAGTTTGATTAGTATGTGAATCCAAGTATGTAAATAATATTTTATAATTACATATGGTCTTGTGAATATCAATATGACTATTTGAATATTTAAAAGAGATAACCTTGGTCTAATGGTAAATATTTTCTTATTTATAGCCATAAATCTTAATTTACTGATGAATCAAACTTGAGAAAATCTATAAAGAAATTCTTATAAAATGCAGCTATTGAGAGAGATGCTGGAACTCTTCTCTAGATTTTCAGTGTTTTTCACCAACATGACTACCTTATCTTTGCCAAAATGAAATAAGCCAAACTTTAATTATTTTTGAATAAGAGAATGAAAAAAAATAATTCAAATTCCATCTAAACAAAACACTGCAATTTATTTGAGTAGGACTTACATAAGATTACTTCAATTAATGGAAGTTAGGTTGAGCAAAGAAATGTTTAACTATTTATGGGTTTATAATTTTCTGTACTAAACTATAAAGCACAGGAAACAATTTTGGTTATGAAGTGTTATGTAAATATTCTCAATTCTTATAATGACAGAGAGAATAGAGAGGAAAGAGGAGAAAATGTACAGGATTTTCTTCTATTTATAAATATTTTTAAAATCATTATCCTTAAAAATGATTTTTAAAAATACAGATTGAATGGAAAAAGAGAGAAAAGTACCAGTAACGGTTCTCTAACACTTTGATTACAAAGTTTTTTTAATATTCTAACTCTCTGCCCTTCACTTATTGTAGAAATCATGCGAGCCACTGGAATTTTGGGGCATTTGTGTAATAAGCACAAGTTAAATATTCCATCATCATTCTGCTTTGTAGATAGTTGTTGACGCACTCTAACCAAGACTTTCAGAGTTACTAGGGACCTTCCCACCACAGTGCTGCTTTGGAGGTGACAAAATATCACTGCACAGTTCAAACCCAGAATCCTAGAGCTCACATTACGTATTAATCAATTGTGTTCTTGACAGAATCACTATTCAAATATATTCATCAATGAGATATATTCAATTGAGGTTACAGCCATTTAGAGTACAAAAAAAAATGGCTTTGTCGTAGTTGTTGGAGTTGTTTTTGGATTACGGTTGTGATACACTTTATCACTGTAATGATCAGTTTATTGTTTATAAATTAGGGAAATACTCAAAAATAATACTTAGCTTTTCTTTTTCTTTTNTTTTTTTAAGACTAGTCAAGTGCAGTAGTGAGAAGCGGAGAAAGAGTAGAACAAGGAGTTCGATCTGTAACTGACTGTGAACAGTCATTAGAGATAACTCACTACCTTCGGACCAGCCAATACTTAGCTTTTAAAAAAATCTCCAAGATGTAAGTAGCACTTTTGGTTAACTTCTAGATTATTTTTCTTCTTCTACCCCCATTTTTTGTGAATTACTCAAATTATGATATTTAAATAACATTTATGACATTACAAGCAAGTTAAAGTTTAGCAATAATATTCCAATCACAAGATACATCAAATGTGGCAAATTGTGAATTATTAATAATATATAATTTTTAAAATATAGATTTTCTTTGGTGCCTCATAGAATATTAGGTTACCTTGTGTGCCCCATTCATCTTTTTATAAGGAAATGTGTAGAATTGTAACTCAAGTACTCACTTTTCAAGATATTTGACGTTACTTAGAAAATTATAAATTTTCTTTCAAATGTCATTTTGTGTAGATATAGATTTAAATATTACTCAAAAAAGAGCCATTGACTTATGAATAGAAAAATGACACATAACCGCCACAATTTTACTTTATCCTCAATAAGTTACTCAAAGTAATTTACTATAAGCTGATTCTTTTCCACACATATCTGAGAGTTGTCGGTCAAAACAGAAAAAAATCATCTCATAGACAAGATGATTTTTAACATACTCAAAATACATAACTATAGGTTAGCTACTTAAGAGACAGGAAAGAATTATGATTTAGACACTTAAATACTTATTAGAAAGGGACTTAATTTTGTAGAAAAAAAAGAAACTACTTGTTATGTTAAAATCTTTAAGTAAGGAAAACTGAAACATTGTGTTTCTTTTTAAGGGAATAGTTGCATATCTCTTCCTTTCTCTCTCACCCTCTTTTGCCTTCTGCGGGATGACGCAGCAAGAAGGCCCTTGCTGGTTGCTGCCACCTTAATAGTGTACTTCCCAGTATTCAGAGCTGTGAGAAATTTCAAGTTACTTAATCTCTGCTATTCTGTTACAGCAAAACAAAACCAACTAAGGCACCAAAGGGTGCTGATGGAGTTGGCTATGGGGCCACATTTTCTGAACCATTGCCTTAAGAAATTGGGGTTGCCGTATCATTGCTATACTTACAAAACAAGGTTAAACTTCTGCTTATAGAACAGTACAATTGGAACTCCAGATTATTTTGCAAAATGGCTTTCTTTCCAAAGTATTATTAACTAATGCTTGATAAAAATTTGCTTCTTTAGAAAATTACATTTCACTAAAAATTAGCAAAATATGTTGTTAAACTTTAAGGTGTATAAAATTACCTATGTCTTTTTAAAAAATTTTGTGGATACACGTATTATTTTTATTATTATATATTTTTTCCATCTGATCTTCAACAAAGCTGACAAAAACAAGCAATGGGGAAAAGACTCCCTATTCAGTAATTGGTGCTGGGATAACTGGCTAGTCACATGCAGATGATTAAAGCTGGACCCCTTCCTTACACCATATACAAAAGCCAACTCAAGATGGATAAAATACTTTAGTTTAAAACCCAAAACTATAAAACCCTAGAAGACAACCTATGCAACACCACCCTGCACACAGGAACAAGCAAAAATTTCACAACGGATATTAAAAGCAATCACAACAAAAGCAAAAATTAACAAATGATATCTAATTAAAATGGGGTTGTTTTTCTGCACAATGAAACAGAATGTCAACAGAGTAAACAGACAACCTATAAAATTGGAGAAAACTTCTGCAAACTATGCATCTGACAAAGTTCTGATATTCAGCTTCTATAAAAAACTGAAACAAATTTACAAGAGAAAAACGAATAACCCCGTTAAAAAGTGGGAAAAGGACATTAGTAGACATTTCTCCAAAAAAGGTATGGATGCATCCAACAAGCATATGAAATGAAAGCTCAATATCACTAAGCATTAGAGAAATGCCAATCAAAACCACGTTGAAGGCTAGGTGCGGAGACTCATGCCTGTAATCCCATCACTTTGAGAGGTCGACGCAGGTGGATCACTTGAGGCCAGGAGTTCGAGACTAGCCTGGCAAACAGCATGAAATCCTGTCTCTACTAAAAATACAAACATTAGCTGGGTGTTGTGGTGCATGCCTGTAATCCCAAACACTTGGGAGGCTGAGGCATGGATCACTTGAACCTGGAATGCGGAGTTTGCAGTGAGCCGAGATTGCACCACTGCACTCTAACCAAAGTGACAGTCAGAAAATCCCACACACATACACATACATACATACACACACATACACACACACACACAATGAGATACCATCTCACATCAGTATTAAAACAATTTACCAATATCTTTACATTCCTTTTTCTTAAAACATTTCCAGAGATTCCTTGTCAATCTTAGAATAATATGTAAAAGTTGTACTCTTGTTTACAGTGCCTCCATCACCTTTCTGCTCCTCATGTTTTTAAACCGAGTTACTGCCTCTGCCTTCTTCTTTTATATGTTAGTTTTAATCACTGACAATATTGAAGTGGTTATCAGGTTTGTGAATATAAGCGTTGCCTTCCACTCAGAATACATTTACTCTTTCTTCTTAGTAACTCCAAAATTATTGCTCTCAGGTTTCAGCTAAATTATCATTTCAGTCACTCTGCTCTCTAAGACCAGATTGAGAATCATCCTATACACTCAATTGTACTCTGCAATTATTTTAGGTTTTTTGCTTGATGAATTATCTGTTTTCCTGACTAATCGCTATATACTGTTAAAATCTCTATGCTATTACATACTTAAATAAATGTATATTAGTATTGGGAGATTTTAAATATCTAAACCTCAGATAGGCATCTTGCTTCATAATCTTCAACTACTATCAGTTGTGACTTAAACTAGTACATTTTCTCCTAGTTAGGAGTAGACCCAACCTAGTATGAACAAGTGTCTTGGGTTTTAGGGGATTTATCACAGCAAGTTTTCATTAAAAGTTTCCCACCCTCCTTCCCCAGTTAACCTAGTAAACAGTTATGCTAATGAAACATATGATCCAAACACTCTTTCTGGAAGTTGGAGTCATTTTCCAAGGGCTCATTTGGGACCTGATGAGTATTAAGTTTGTTTGTCCTCTGCTAATGTAATGCATATATTGTAGTGACCCCTGTCTCATGCACCACAAGTTGACTCTCTCTCTACTCAACGTTGTTGGACTATTGTTTTCCTTGGTCTTCCAACACCTGAATCAATATAAAAAAGTTATGACCAACAAAGAGTTCTCATCAAAGTAGGTTTCCTTTTATCTGAAACTACTTTTATTAGTTATATTTATATATAGAAAGAAATTATATATATCCACTATAATCTATAGAATATATGTATATTTTATATTATATTTAAGACAATATATGTATATTTATATATGGATTACATTATAGAATATATATATAATTTCTATAAAATATAGAATTCCATATTATATATAGAATTTGTAATATTTCCAAATTTAAAACACTTAAACACTAATCAATATTTTTACAACATTTTGATATTCAATCCTAGGGTACATTAATACAATGATTGTCTACCAGGACTGCTCTTTAAAATAATCTAGGAACTTTTATAAATACCCATGCTAGATTCCAGTTTCCAGAAGTGCTTATATAGTTTTTGAATGGAATGTACCAGGCATATGCATGTTTATGTGTTTTCAGGTGATGCTAATGTCTAGTCAAGATTGATAACTACTGTGTTAGATGCCCTTAGAGTAATCTTACACCTGGAATTGCTTCCTTGAAATATTCTTAAATCATTAAAAGTAAACAAGCTTGATAGAAAATATTTTTCTGCAAGTTTACATAATGTTTAACCATGAGGATACTAAATATCAGTTTTCTGTTGGGAGTCAGTAGTATTTGTTCTTATTTATTACTGGTAAGAGATAAGTTTCCCAACAGATGATCATTTTGCTGCTAGAAATTATTTCACCTGACTTACAGTCCTCGGAATAGCAATAATACAACATTGAGAGTAACTCATTTTGAGATCATTTTCCTAAATTTTGATAAGTAGAAGAAGTAAGCTACATTAGCTTTACCTAGAAACTCAAAAATTCTAACTACTCGCACATAATTCAAAAGATAGCTGAAACTGTGTCTTTCAGTGGTGTAGAGGCTTATACCTTATAAACATAGGTACTTAAACAAACTCCTAGATTCAGCAAGTGTCTGTAATTAATAATAATGAAACTACAAGAAAAGTACAGGACAAAGTGAATATCAAGTGTCAGTAAACACTGAGATAAACTAGAATGGCAAATGAGAAGCATGGCAATAGCATAAGGCTTTGGTGTTCCAACTGATACAAAGAAGAACTACTGAAATACAGCAGTGCTTATTTTTGTGTGTTTCCTTTCTTTATTTCTTAAATGCTATACTAATCTCAGATTTTCAGCTAATTTTTCACTTCTGGAAAATTTTAACTAACTTAAGAAATACTAGATAGCAGGTGAAACGTTTGTTGGGAAATCCCAACACTTCTCTGAGATAAAGTTATTATGTTTTCCAGTGGCATACTCTCTACCAGAAGGAATGAATGTTTCCACAGTAAAATATTATTTTATTAATTACCAGAAAATCTTACAAAAAAGCAATATTGAAGACAATCCTTACAGCGGTTAGGAGAGATAAAAGTTGGTTCAAATTCCTTCTTTTAAAAAAATGTAAATATAAAATGCCATATCCAAGAGACTATTTTTATATAAAATAATTAGATGTTAGGATCTTTGGTGTATTTTTTAATACAAAAGCTATTAAAAGTTTAAATTGATAATCACTAAGTTTCCTCACATATCAAATGAGGGAAATGCCTTTAAGAAAACTTTAAACCAAAAATTTCTGTGATTTGTTTATCATTTCAGGCAAATTCACAATAGGAGAATGACTTTTGTTCTAAATTAGGTATTGCATACTAATTCAAATTTTATAAAACATTCAAAAAATAAATTTATAAGAAATTTTAGAGACTCAATATTAGTATTTTTCACTTGGATTATAAACATTCAGTCATGAAATCATTCTGCACCTTGTTCAACATTTGGCTGCAGCAGCAATAATATATCATCTGCTCACATCTCATCTTTTTTAGGTAGACAAAATAAAGCTAAAATTAAAATTATTATTAAGAACCATTTTGATATATTTTATAAAAACAAATATGCCAGCAGAAACACTTTGTTAAACTCTTAAGAATTATCGCTTAAGCTAAACATCTCAGCTTTAAAACCTAAAATTACACTCCAAGAGAAATGAGTATATAATACTCAACAAAAGACATACACGAGAATGTCATAACAGCGCCAAACCAGAAACAACCCAAATTTTCCTCTGTAGTAGAGTCGATAATAAATTGTATAAGGAATTTTGTATAATGGGACATTGCAGAGTAGCAAAAACAATAGTTTTCTGCAACATTCAGACAGTGTTAAGCAAAAAATATAATAAAAATAAAACAACAGACATGAAAGAATGCCTACTGTAGGATTCTGTTTGTTCTGTTTATATGAATTTGAAAGGCAAAACTAAGTCGTAGTGAAAAATATAAGGTTACGTGCCTTCAGAAGATGGTATTTCGACAGTATATAGTAATTAATCGGAAGCGGCAAGAGTAAACTTCTGAATTACAGGAGACATTTTGTGTCATAATCTAAGTGGTGGCACTGTAAGTATCTAAAAATCTAAATATGGAGGGAAATATACAATTAAGCATTTTACTATACTTATATTACCTCGATTTTGGGTCAGAGAAGAAGCAGGATATAAATAAATTAATTCAAATTAAAACAAAAATTTATCTATTTCAACATTTTTTTTTACTCATACAGACTGGGTACTGATAGCAGTATTTTCAGAAACGGCATTTCATATACATGGCCAGCACATGATTTAAATTCTATATTACAGTATTTTCAGAAACGGCATTTCATATACATGGCCAGCACATGATTTAAATTCTATATTACANAAAAAAAAAACAGCATCAACATTCTCTTACTAGAAAAAAATACTTTGACATCTAGGTTAAAAAAAAAAGCAAAAATTACTTTACTGTACTTCACCATTTATAACTATAAAATGATATTTAATAAGATCTTTAACATTGTGGTTTTCAAGAGAGGCTAAGTCTGCTAATATGTATAGCAACAGTTAATTCTAAAGCTACCAGAGCAGATTTTCCCAAATTGTGTTTCCCAGAATATAAGAAGGTGTTCAAAAATTTCTATAGTCCATTTAGTTGGGAAATTCTAGGTTAAGCAAAGTTTATAATGTTTCTCAGACTTTAATATGCTCTTGTGCATTGCGGATTTCCACAGAAGCATAATATGCAGTTTTCTCCAAATGACTTAGCCATTAGAATCCTTTTTCAGTAGAACATTTCACAGAAATAACGTTCTCTGGAGCAATGAATGGCGACTCTCGGGAGGTGAATAAGGGACTTTATTGTATCAATCAAAAGAAAAATTCATAAAATCTTGAGGAACAGGTTTTCAAAGAGAGAGACACTGGGCAGAGCAACGGGTTTTTAACTGTAGCACATAAACCAAATTTAGTTATGCTTTTAAAGAGGGTGTTTTTCATTATAATGATGGACTTAAACAATGGCTGAAATTTCATGGGGAGAATTAAATGCTGTTGTACTTACTTTCGGAGAACATATAGTTATTTAGAACATCATGTTCTGAGAAAAAAATATATAGGAGCTGATTCTAGTAGAATTGACAGAAATATGCTTGTGGTGGAAATGTTTGTACTTAAAATATACACATAGGTTACAAGGGTAAGTACTAAGATCAAGCATTTTAAACAAATACATTAGAAAAAAAAATCCCTAATGTGTGAAGTCTCTGACAACATTTTGTTAGAAGACCAGAGTTTTATTTCCAAGTCTACCACTACTTGATTGTAGCAACCCAGACACACGCATATAATGACCTAAATTTTTCACTAGTAAAATGAAAATATTACCCTTGTGGCCAGATAAGCTACATTTCAACCTTAAATTTCAGTGATGCTTTTGTAGTAGTTTTATAAATTAATGCAATAATGCCTCCAAATATTTAATTTGCTGTCCTGAAAAAAAATTTCTGGATCATCCTCAATTTTTAAAAATATATTTCATCAGGCAAGTCTTCATCCTTCAAAGACCAACTTGATTTATGTAACTAGCTATAAACCATTTGAAATCAAAATTCACAAATCACTAGGTTGTTGCAGCAGAATCTTAAGACCAATCATTCAATAACTTAACTTTTCTTAAGGAATCAAAACATTCTTCTCCAAAAAAACTTATGATGAGTTACAATTTATAAATGTAAATAATATATTATTTATATATTATAATAGATATACAATCAGAAATGCTTTAAGTGAAGTGGGAGGAGGCAATCAAGAGGACTTGTTTCTCAACCTTCTGTTTGTCTTGCATTTTCATTTATTATGGTCATACCCAAATAACCTTAAAGCTAAACATAAAACAGAATGAAAACTGGAAGTCTGGTGCAGTGACTCATAGATGCCTACATACCCTTTCCCTTAGTATCTCTACAACTTGGCTAATGTGCGTTCTCCATTCAAAGGAAAAAAATAGTTGTTGTGGACAAATAATGTAGCTTTAATTTTTTTCCAAAATAATATTGCTTAAGTATGAACAGGCTTACTATAGGTTCTAAAATGTATTCATATATATCTCTTATATAACTATAAATCAAAAATAAAGTTATAGGATTGACACAACAATTTTTTAAAGTAAACAATATTCAGTTGATGAAATGAAATTGATACAATGAGTGAAACATGATTGAATCTCTGTCAACACTTGCCACCCATCTACACTGACAGAAATGTAGAACTCAGTCAGACTGAATAAACTTTGTTGTTTTATTCTTTAATATGAAATAGTAGTTTATTTTTAAGACTTGTTAAAATCCATAAGATGATAAATCAAGAGATGTTTTCTCATTACAACAGTTATATATTTTTTTACTACTGCTTTTCCTAGAGATTTAATTTACTCTTTTCAATTTTATCTTTGTAATTTCTAGTTTGAGTATAGTTCATCTTCTCAGAGAAATGAGTTATACATGTATTATGAAAATACTGTTTTAAATCTTAAATTGGGTGTAACTGATTATCCTTAATGGCTGATAAACTGACTGCAATAGAGGAGAGAAATTTCTATTTTCTTTAGCAAAGAAACATTAATGAAATAAACATGATGTGTGTATAGATATGTTTGTGTATATGTATGTATACATGTATATATATATATGTATGTGTATTATACATATGAATATGATTTAAGTCATAAAAAGAGGATCTTAAAATTTTTAAACTTATGNTTTTTCTGAGGTATGCTTATTGTCCTTATAAAAGTTTCAACTCCCCTATGTCAAAGCTAATTTGTGCTAGACAATGTTAAATCATCAAGCAAAATAATATTTAAGTGCATTTCAATAAAATATATAATAATATGTATCTGTGGCAAGTTATAACTTTCAATTATTTTATTATTAAATGTTTAAAATTTCTGCCCAACTATGACCATTTTATTGTCATAATCAACATCATTTTCTATAAAATTACATTAAAGTGGAAAACAGCAGCTTTAACTACCTTAGAATTTGACAATGATGTAAAATAAGTATTTCTATAAAATAATTATATATCCTTTGTAGTGTTAATAAAATGTAAAGTACTTCAACAACTTAAAAATGAAAAAGAAAAACAATTTACAACATAGGCAAAGGATTCAAGTAGACACTTCACAAAAGAAAATTTATGAAAAGTCAGAATGCAAAAGAAAAAGCTCAACATCACTAATTAACAAGAAAACTAAATTAAAACTACAATGTATAATACCACACACTCTCCAGAATGTCTGAAATTAAAAAGACCAAAACAGCAAATATTGCCAAAAATGTAGACCACCTGGAAATTTCATACGATGCTGTTGGGCATGTGAAATTGTACATCTATAGAAAAAGTTCTCGTAGTTTCTTATTTTTAAAAATGCCTACACTATGAAACAGCAATCCACTCCTGGTATTGATCCAAGGAAATCTGAAATAACCACAAAAATATCGCATGAGGATGTTCAGAGCAGCTTTATTTATCAGAATCCCATTCAGGTTTCCATCGTAGTAAAAGGAACTGAAGAGAAAATAACCAAAAACCAAAAAGTGTAGTTATCTACACTGGTTAGTATTCATATAACTAGGTATATAAAAAGGAAAGTACTACTGATAATCAAAATAGCATAGATGAATCTCAGTATTGTTCTGAGTCAAAAACATAGTACATAAATCAGCTATTTGGTATGATCCCGTTTACAAGAAAATCTTAAGACAGACAAAATTATATCATGGTAAAAAAAAACAATCAAAACATTGGTTGCTCTAGAAGAAATGGAAGCAGAGATCAACAGAGAAAAGGCCTGAGAGAAATGTTTGAGGGGATGATAACATTCTATATCTTCATGCATCTATGTATTGATGTATTTTGCAAAAATATACAGTGTTGTTCAAGACACAGAGAATATGCATTTAACATCTGGGCTGTCCACTGTACGAACAATGATTCAGATGCAATGAGTTAACACAAAATGATTCAATGAAATTCCAGTCAAAACTCAAGAAAGTTATTTTGTGGATATCACTAAACTGATTCTAGGGTTAGACAGGTGAAACCCCCAAAATAGTCAACTCGATATTGAAAGAGAAGGAGAAGGTCAGAGGACTAGAAATACTAAATTCAAAACTTATTATAACATAAAGATACAATAAATAAGACTGGTATTGGTGAAAAACAGACAACATATCATTAGAACATAATGAGAGTCCAGAAATAAATAAAACCACATTATCTTGGAAAAAGTTGCAAAAGCAATATAATCAAGCAAAGAAAGTATTTTCAACAAATGTTTCTGGAGCAACTGCACATTTACATGCAAAAACAACAACAAAAAGAATCCACCCACAGACTTTAAATCCTTCAGAAAAATTAAGTCTAAATAGATCATAGAACTAAATGCAAAACAAAACTATACAACTTAAGGATAATTAAATCGAAGATCTTTTTTCTTCTCTTTCAAGTTTTTAATTAAGACATGACTGTATAAATTTCTGGCACATGTGATACTTTGATACAGGCATACAACACTTAATAATCACATCAAGATAAATAAGATAGTCATCACCTCAAACATTTATCATTTATTTGTGTGGTAGCATTCTAAATATTTTCTTTGAGCTATTTGGAAACACACAATAAGTCACTGTTAACTATATCACATTAAGTGTCTCCATAAATCCAAAGTATTTAAGAAAAGAGGAAAATAATTGAATTGAAGAAATATTAAAGTGTTTAAAATACCCAACTATAGTATAAAAATATAGTTTAAAGCAGAATCCAATTTGAAATTCTCAGCATTAATTTAAATAAATTATTTATAATTTTTATTGTTAAAATAGAATATAAAAATTTTTAAATAACAAAGTTATGCCTGTCATGGCAAAAAGAAATAGCCATTAGAGTGAATCGGCAACCAACAAAATGCGAAAAAGTTTTTGCAATCTACCCATCTGACAAAGGGCTAATATCCAGAATCTACAAATAACAAAAACAGATTTACATGAAAAAAACAAGCCCATTCAAAAGTGGGAGAAGGATATGAACAGACACTTTACAAAAGAAAACATATATGAGGCCAACAAACATGAAAAAATGTTCATCATCACTGGTCATTAGAGAAATGCAAATCAAAACTACATTGAGATACCATCTCATGCCAGTTAGAATGGCGATCATTAAAAAATCTGGAGACAACAGATTCTGGAGAGGATGTGGAGAAATAGGAACACTTTTACACTGTCAGTGGGAGTATAAATTAGTTCAACCATTATGGAAGACAGTGTGGCAATTCCTCAAGGACCTAGAAATAGAAATTACTTTTGACTCAGCAATCCCATTACTGGGTATGTATCCAAAGGATTATAAATCGTTCTATTATAAGGACATGCACACAAATGTTCGTTGCAGCACTGTTTACAATAGCAAAGACTTGGAACCAACCCAAATGCCAATCGATGACAGATTGGACAGGGAAAATGTGGCACATATACACCATGGAATACTATGCAGCCATAAAAAACGATGAGCTCGTGTCCTTTGTAGGGACATGGATGAACCTGGAAACCATCATTCTCAGCAAACTGACAGAAGAGCAGAAAATCAAACACTGCATGTTCCCACTCATGGGTGGGTATTGGTCAATAAGAACACATGGACACAGGGTGGGGAGCATCACACACTGGGGTCTGTATGGGAGAACTAGGAGGCAGACAACAGAGGGTAGGGAGTTACGGAGGGATAAGATGGGGAGAAATGCCAGGTATAGGTGATGGGGTGGAAAGCAGCAAACCACATGGCCATGTATATACCTATGCAACAATCTTGCATGTTCTTCACATGTACCCCAAAACTTAAAACGCAATAATATATATATGTAGATAAAGAATGTATACATAATAAATTTATGATCCACAAATAAAAAGTTAATTTAGGAGCAAATCTAGATAACCTTTGGTATGGTAATGACATTTTAAATACAATAAAGGCACAGTCCATGAAAGAAATATCTAGACTTCATTAAAATTAAAAATTTCTTTAATAGAAATAAACACTATCAAAAGAATGAGAAGGCAAACCACAGTCTGAGAAAAAACATTTACAAAAGATATATCTGATAAAAGACTGTTATCCAAAATACACAATGAACTTGAAAAACACAACAAAAAGAAAAGTGATAACCCAATGACAAAATGGACAAAAGAGTTGAACAGACACTATCATCAAAGACAGGCAGTTGACAAAATCTTTTCCTGTTTTCACAGATATTAAACATCACAGGTCATTAGGGAATTGCAAATTAAAACTACAGCATACACTATTTGGATACCCAAATCCAAAATACTGACAACACCAAATGCTGGTGAGGATAGTGGAGCAATTGGAACTCTCATTCATTGCTAGTGGGAATGAAAAATTGTACAGCCACTTCAGAATACAGTTCGGCAGTTTCTTACAAAATTAAACATATGCTGACCATATGATCCAGTAATCAAGCTCCTTGGTATTTATCCAAAAGAGCTGAAAATGTATGTCGACAGAAAAATCTGCATGGGGATGTTTATAGCAGCTTTTTTCGTAATTGCCAAAACCTGGAAGCAACCAAGATGTCCTTCAGTAGAGAATGTAAAAACAAACTGTGGTACATTCAGAAAATGGAGTATTATTCAGCACTAAAAGTAAATGAGCTATTGCACTATGAAAATACATAGAGGAAACTTCAATGCATATTACTAAATGAGAAGGCAATCTCAGAAGGGTATATACTATATGATTTCAACTCTATAACGTTTGGTGAAAATGAAAGATGAAGAGGCAAAGCACGGATATTTAGGGCAGTGGAACTATACTGTATGATACCATAGTGGTGGATACATGTCATTATACTTTTGTCAAAACCCCTAGAATATACAACACAAAGAGCGAACCCATTGCAAATGATGGAGCTTTGGGTGATGATAATGCATATTCAATGTAGCTTTGTTGACTATAAATGTATCACTCTGTTACAGCATGTTGATAGTGGGAAGGCTGTACATGGGTGGGGGATGGAGTATAGAGGGACTCTTTGTAATATGCTCAATTTAGCTGTGAACCTAAAATTTTCTAAAAACAATGTTTGTTTGTTTGTTTTTTAAAAAGCAGTGAGAAAGAGAAAAGAGGCCCTTAACTCCAGAGAAAACAAACCATACTGCTGGTATTCCTGATAACATAAGCAAGCACGATTTTGGCAGCCTGTTGGAAATATTTACTGCTGAGTGTTTCTACTTACTGCTTGTATAATGAGTGACAGACCCACTTTTGAAAGGGGCCATGGTTTTAACCTACACAGGTGTTAAAATCACCTTGAGACAGCCAGGTGGTTAATTCAACGTCTTAGGCTAAGCATGCTTCTCTTGTACCTAGTCTGGCAAACATACTTAATCAACTGCATTTATTTTCTTGTAGACTACCTCCTATAAAGCAAACTTTGCATTGGCTCTCCCTGAAGAGCTAACTCTCTGCTGCACATCTAAATAAGGTTTTGAAATGTTTTCAGTCAATTCATTGGAGATATTTGCTTCAACAGCAGTCAGTGCAAGTGAAGCTGTGTATTTAAGAACTCGATTTGAACTGTTTTATTCAGTACTTCATGTGTAGTAGGTACTTAACAAATATTCGCTGAAATAATGAGTGAATGTATTTTTTTTTTATTGCTGAAAGCTGCACTTAAAGTGTTAATTTGAGGAGAGAGCCTTAAAGGAAAACAACTGTTCTGGAAGACAGAAAATCTGGGTTATATTCTCTGCTGAAAAGTACCTGGCTGTGTCACTATCAACTTAAAAATCTCTGCCTCTCAGGCTCTCAGTTTTCCCATCTGTATTATTATTGTTATTATTATTATTGAGATGGAGTATCGGTCTGTTGCCAGGCTGTAGTGCAGTGGCACAATATCGGCTCACTATAACCTCTGCCTCCTGAGTTCAAGCAATTCTCCTGCCTCAGCCTCCCAAGTAGCTGGGACTACAGGTGTGCGCCGCCACACCCAGTTAATTTTTGTATTTCTAGTTGAGATGGGGTTTCACCATGTTGGCCAGTCTGGTCTCAAACTTTTGACCTCAAATGATCCACCCACCTTAGCCTCCCAAAGAGCTTGGATTACAGGCATGAGCCACCATGCCTGGCCCATCTGTATTATATATTGTTTTAAACAGAAGAAATATTTCTACTGTCCTATAATACTCAGTTCATATGCAAAGTAACTAAGGTAAGAAATAACACAATAAGTAATACTGGTTACAAATAAAACCCTTTCAGTTGTGGCTTATATACTGAACGGTTTTTATTCTCTTAAACATGCTGAATGTCAAGCTCATAAACCAGAGTATTTCTTTTCATTTGTAACACAGAGCTTTGCTAAATGAAGTCACAATGGAATTTTTCATAATAAAACATGAAGAAAATAGCTTATCATTAATTCACACATTGAAGTAGTGACAACAAATGCCAGCTTGCCAATGGATCAATATCAATGATTAGAAAACGAATCTTTACTTCATTCACCTATTTTTAACTCCTAACCCTTTTTCCTACATACACATGTTTAGAGCATCCACATAGAGGCCTCTTGAAAACAACCACACTTATATTTATTTTTTGAATAGGTGGAAGCACAAAGTGTTTAATTAACGTAGATTTCGGTGTGTTGATTGTTTTTTTTTTTTTTCTTTCTTTTTTTTTTTTTTTTTTTTTTTTTTTTTTTTTTTTTTTTTTTTTTTTTTTTTTTTAGCTAAGCATTACTGTTTCAAAAAAAGTTTTGAGACAGGACAAAGAGATCTAATGGTAAAAAAACTTTGGAAGTCCAATAGAAAAAAATAAATAAATAAACAGTAACCCACTTAACTCACCTATGTCCTAATATTCTGATGCTTTTTTATCTGTAAAAAGTCAGTGACTCTTCCTGGAAACAAGAATAAATCCATGGCGTTTTTCAACTTTCGAAAAATTATATATATATATATAAAATATGTATATAAAATAGAACTCTCTATATAGCTCTATTTTGTCAAGTTATATATATATTACCTATATATGTATGTAAATATAGAGAGGGAATGGGGTAAGATAAAGTATTGTATTGTGTTTTAGGTCACTTGAAAATTCATATTTGGGTGGTAGAAAATATCATATGTGCTAAAGGCTGGCACATAATTGGAATGTTCTGGACTCCTGACAAGCTTGGCTTTAATATACTATACATATTAGACTTTATTTGCCTACTTTGTCTTATTTGTGTTGAATAGATTTAAATAGAATGCTGATGCAACACATTTTTAGCATTTCAAAACTTCAAACTTGCAAAGGAAAGTAGCTCTATTTTGCCAAGTTATAGTTACTTTTAAAGCTTTAAGCTAAGTATTTTAATGTAGGGTCACGGAGGTATAAAAGAGTAACTGTTTTTGCATACCACCTATAGATCTATGATGATAATAATATTGCTTTGGTAATTCATTGTCAAAGATCAAAAGTCCATTTTCTGTAGCAGGTCTTCATCTTGAGAATTTTAAAAGTCAGATATATCCCTTCATTTAACTGCAAAGCAATGCAGTCCACTGAATGCCAGTTTTCTCTAGAATAGCAAATAAAGTTGTTTTGAAGAAATAAACGTGCAAATAACACATTCAAAGGTCAACAAAACTTTGTATTTTCTTAAAACTCTTAAAAGGACAAAACTAGGTAAAAGGTAGAATGAAGCTACAAAGAAGTAGCTGGTTTTCAGATGAACTCTGTCCACACAGCATTTAGCTTTGGCCTTAAACAAATGTATTTAGTGGCAATTATGATCCAGAGTATGTAATAAGTGGTACTCTTAATGTGTACTGGTAGCCAGTTCTCCATTAATGTTTGTGCACATCTTGTGAGCAGAGACACTAACCTCCATCTGTTCTGGATTATTTCTCTGTTCAAGGATACTTGTATAACAAAGTCTTGGGACATAGAGACAATGTCTCTCTCTGAAGCAAAAGGCTACTGTACTCACACCTGGTAAGATACAAATTGTATCGCCATTCGGAACAAAGGAGATGACACATACTGTCCCCTATGATAAAGAAAATGTCTTTCTCTAGAGCAAAAGAACAGACATGTTCATACATGGTGTTCTTCAACTCACAGGTCTTCTTGTGTAACATACTCTATAGTGTGCGCTAGTGTAACCTGCATTGCCCTGTGTAAACTGGGCTTACAAAATAAGTACAAATGACACTCTGGCTACCGCTACTACTGTGAAGAATGAACTGTCCTTTGCCTTTGACCCAGGAGTCTTTTGTTTTCTGTCACTATTCATGAAACTATGTGTGACAGGCTGTCGTAAGAGTTTGCAAAGAGGATAAAATCTCAGACCTTTCACAATTCTTGATATTATTCAGTCAATCACCGAAGCAAACTTGCTTAAATTTTTCCCTGCCTGATTAAAGCTTGGAAGATGAAAGGAGGACCGAGATGCTCAGGAGAAAAAAATGAAATAAACAACCTACCCCTTGCCAACAGAATCATCATTATAATACAGAGTTCCTTTCAGGCAATTAGCATGAGAATTTTAACAATAAAAAAGCATCTAGCCTATTGGAAATCCAGGTAGAGAGCATTTCTAATTTTAAAAAAGTTGGTTTTAATATTTTTCCCCCATCCAGATTTATTGAGGTAAAACTGACAGAAAATTGTAAATATTTAAAATGTACAACTTGATGTTTCACATGCATTATCAAATGATCATCACCATCAATTAACATATCCAATACCTCACATATTTACTATTTACTTTCTTTTTGTGTGCTTGTGTGGTGAGGACACTTAAGATCTACCATAATAACAAATTTCAAATATACAATAATGTTCACTATAGCCTCCATGCTGTACATTCGATATTAGAACTTATTCATCTTGCATAGTGAAACTTTTACAAACACATTTGTGATTTGATTTTTGCCTAGGCCTCTTAAATGACTAAGAAAGCATTTTTGTTAAAACTCAAATGATCTTTCTTAGGTTAATTTTTCCCATTTATAAAAAATGTGGAACTATTATTTGTACTTTGATCTTTTTAATCTAGGACTTTGATTTTTTAAATTATCCTTCAATAGTCCTTGTACAATCACAAAAATAGGGATAGGATGGTGTTAGTTAATAGTAATAAGATATAATTTGTCAGGAAAAGTACATTTTTCAAACATAGTTTATTTTATTAGAAAAAAATTCTGAGATTTGTCAACAATATTCAGGCTTTTTGTATACACAAAATAAACATAGCAATATATTAATTGGTATAATCCTTACTATTTAGTTAATTAATTCTTTAACTAATATTCTTTTAACTCCTCTCACCGTGAACATATTTGCTCTCAGATGGTGGTCCAAATTGCTTCCTGACCTCTGCAAAATACATTAACATTTCAAAGGATAATGCTGCCAAAATCACATATTTCAGAAGGGATAGCAAATTTTTTTCTCAGTCAGGAAATAATGCTCCTGGGTCTGCCTGAAGGTTCACAGCCTCTAAGCAGTCAAAGTTTTGATGTTTTCTTTAATGTTTGTCGGTTTCCCTAGAGTTCTCTACTGCCACTCTTCAGCAATCCACATCTCTTACTCCTTTAATACCAAAAGTTAAAAACAAAATCACATCCCACAAAGGAATTCTTTGAATTATACTGTACCATGGTAAAGAGCAACCCTCTCAGGAATTACTAAATGTACATGCTTTGCCCTATTTGCTCAGTAACTACCTTCACAGATTTAGTAAGTAAATCATTTTGATTTAGTAAGTAAGGGAACCATATGTCAATTTAGATTTGCAAGGGTAGCTCTGCACTACAAATTTGGATATAGTAATCTCTGGTTAGACAGAGATAAAAGCATTTTAAGGACTTTAAGTGGTCCCCCTTGGTATACTCAAAAAACACTCTTGTCTGCCCTCATAAGATATTCCCTCAAGCCTGACTTTGATTATCATCATCAGCAAACAATGTAGCAGTGTGATCAGCATCATAGGTAAAAAAAAAAACATTGTAAGCTATGCTGCTGACCTCAAGAAGATTTACCAGCAACTAAATTAGGTACATGTTAATATGCTGAAATATTAATACATACATATTACATCATTATAAATATACCTGGTGATTAAATTGGGATGGAAAATAACAATCAAGCAAGTAGTGAGAAGAAAGGAATAGTGGAGAAATGAGAATTTTAAAAGGCCAATAGGATAAATGAAACAGGGAGCCAAAATGATAAAGAAAAAGAAGTACAGAGGCAGACGTGGTGGCTCTTGCCTATAATCCCAGTATTTTGGGAGGCTGAGGCGGGCAGATCACCTGAGGTCAGGAGTTCCAGACCAGTCTGTCCAACATGGTGAAACCCAGTCTCTACTAAAAATACAAAAATTAGCCAGCATGGTGGTGCCTGCCTGTAAACCCAGCTACTTGGGAGGCTGTGGAAGGAGAATTGCTTGAACCCAGGAGGCAGAGGTTGCAGTGAGGTGAGATCGCACCACTGCACTCCAGCCTGGACGAGGGAGAGAGACTCTGTC
>NW_016107355.1:3103466-3142787 GCF_001604975.1 Cebus imitator | reverse complement strand
TAATTAGGTGATGTGGGCTTAAATACTAGTTCTGTCTTGATCGCAGATAAAGCTAAGGTTTAAATGACATAACCAACAACTTCCAAATCTCAATGATTTACAAAATGAAGCGATTTAAAACCCTGCAGTTCTTATTCCATGATAATCTCTAATTGCCAGGACATTTCACTCATCATAGTTATTTAGGCAGTTTGGAATACTTAAGTTGCCCCCACCTTGAACAGGTGCTGTTTGCAATGCTTAAGAAAAAAAGATAGTTCTGGAAGGTTTTACAACTGTGATCCAATGTGAATTATGATCCAATTCAGCCCAGAGACATTGCATGGCACTTCTGCTCCCAACTCATTGGCCAGAACTAGACACATGGGTCCTATCCAAGCACAAAAGGGCCAAGACATGTAAGTCTGAGTTACTATCACATGATCAGAATGTGGGGAGAACAGGAAATACATGGGATACAGGCCAAATTACTACAAAAGTACTCACTCTTTAACCTCTATTAAGTTATTTAGACTGTGCATTTCCAAATACTGCTGCCTGGCTTTCCAGCTGTGACATTAAGTAATTAGTAAATATCTGTGAACTCCAGTTGCCCCATTTACAAAATAGCAAGAAAATCACTTATGCCATGGGAATATTCATATAATTAAGTAACCTAATGTATGGAATATAGCTACCGGAGTACCTGCTATATAGTGAATGCCTGATGACACGTTAACTGAAGTTTGTCATGGCTGCTCTGAGTACACTAATTCTGAAGACAGCTCAAAATTTGGGAGTGTCCAAGGAACTTTCTCAGAAATGCACAAGGCTATCAATAGTTACAACACTGTGCTCACACACAGATTCTGGGTCACAGACTTGGAGTTAAGATGGTTAAGTATTGCTTCCTAGTGAGTCTTCATTGTGAGGCTCGCCTAAATGAGGACTGCAGCAACCATCAGGAGAAGACACTCATTTCGGTTATGGATATGGGGATTCTACGGTTGTGCTTATGGAGGAACAAGAGAAATAAACTGAAAGAACTTAAGGTATTTCTCCTTGAGGTCAATGTCATTTTGTTTTAATATCATCTTTTTAATTTATTATTCTGGCACCTTTTTTTTCTCTATGTCTGGCCTACCTTTGCTTTTACCTGCCTTTAATGACCTCATTAGTTCTGTGGTTCTCTCTTGTCCTTGAGAAAGTTACTTTACCTTTCTGAATAAACAGGAATAATATTCCCTATATCCCAGGATTATTATATAAATTACAATAATTAGTGTATATGAAACCACCTAGCGTGATGTAGGTATGTAATGTTTAAAATTTTTAAATTGTTTTAATAGCATTATAAATTAATTTTCTCTTATTCATTATTTTTAAGTAATGAATAAATTAAAATGATAAATAAAATCCACTTTTGGGATTTGGACTTGGTAATTGTATTTTACGATTCCAGACTGTGAATAAATTTCTACACATGATGTTCCATACATGCTTGCTGACTATGGGATAAAACATGTGATCGGCTTCCTTCCTAATCTGTGGATTACAAGTAAGATTTGTATAATTAGCATAATTGATTGTTGTATCATTCATTTTTATCTCAATATACAGACAAATTTTCAATTACATTTATGTTTACATGTAGTTGTAAATGATATACCTGCATACATTTACATTTGTATCTACTATATTTCAATGTGCTCTGACAAATAGGTCTCATATTTTCATTTTTGATTCCAAAATTGGATTCATTATATGGCCGGCACACAAATATTTGGTAAAAATGAGTTCTATGCATGCATTTGTTCAGATTCAAAGTACTGAAACTGCTTTAGGAAAAATGTAAATATGGTTTCTCAGACCTGAAGATCTATTTTGTGTTTTATTTATTTTATACTTTTCTAGTCAATAAATAATATTTAACATTAGTGAAACCTAATCCAAATGGATTTTGCATTCTTTTCCTGACAAAAATATAAGTATTTACACTTTTGCACTTTAAATAATCCATATAGGTGAAAAATAATGAATAAGAGAAAATTAATTTATATAGTGCTATTAAAACAATTTATTTTTGAAATTTGAAGTACTGTGCTATTGATTTTATTCTGATAAACAACAGGAAAATAAATTTTACTTATTTTAATTAATAACTAATGATATAAATACAAATATATATGTATATATGATACATATGTTGTCTTGTTTTCAGTCTTATTATAGCCATCTGATAAAGTCATTCATTTCATTCACCACATATTTATTGAAGGAGAATATGTGCTCGATACTATTCTCGTTCTGGAGCAAGATGAAAAGTAGTTAACATCCTGATGAAAGAAAACATCCAACAAACTAAAAAATAAATAAAGTATATGTCTTGACAAATGATGTCGAGTTTTGTGGATGAAAATAAGCCAAAGAAATTATGGCTTGCTGTTTTCAATCATGGTTTAGTAAGGGCTCACCAATAATGTGATATACGGACCCAGTGGGTTCATAATAGGAATCAGTGGGAAAAGGAAGGCCAGAAATTTCTGAGATCCTAATCTTGATTTACACAAACAAAAACAAAAGCTCTGATACAATCTTCAAGATGTCAGAGAAAAGAAGGTAATTTCTGAGGTCTGAGTTATAAGGGTTGACAATAAGTACAAAGTGTAAGATGGGGTTTCTACAGGGACTTGTACAACCCTTGTCATTCCAGTCAAATATCCACTTTCTCATACACACAGACACACACAGTCACCAAATGCCTTCCATAACTTCATCTCAACTCTGTCCAAAGTTGTTTGAAAGTTGGGTATGACCAGGCATTCTCTGTCTCTGTGCTATAGAATGCCAACAGTCACATATTCTTTCTAACTATTTAGCGGTAAAGACACGCACATATAGAAAATATTAGAAGGTGACTTAGATGATTTTTGGTAGGTATTAGTGCTTTTCAAACAAGTTTAACCCAGTGTGTTATTTCTTTTCTTTAAAGTTTTCTTAAATCTTAACACATAAATTTTTCTTTGGCACCCAAACTTAATTAAAAATTGTTTGTTTATAAAGGTATATGCTAACACATTAAAACTTGCAGTATTACATTTAGCAAGGGAGCATTCAGAAAAGCATCATCATGCATTCTGTCATTCTTCTGCCATCAACTTAATTAAACAGTGTCTCTTATGTTCATGGCACTAGAAATTAAAGGATATGAAAGAAAAGCATAATTCCTCATTTCAAGACACGTAACTTAGAGCAGACAAACAGCACAGTATAAATATTCAATGGGTACACAACACTATGGACCAAATTGCTGTATTAATAATGCGTTCTGAGAACATTAATACAGTAGCTATTATTTCTAAACTTCGGATGGGCATAAACTGATTATTAGCTCATGCAAGGCAGTAGATCAAGGGCAATTCTCCAATTGCATATGCCAAGACTAGAAACTTTAAAAACTTACTTATTTTCACATGTAATTGAATTTTTACAATACTTTTTGACACTAAAGTGTATTTTCACATTATACTTTCATTTTTGTTGGCTACCAAACCTATCCTTCTATTATCTCAATTAATATATTTAATAAATGTGGGAGTTTAGAAAATGTATTCACCTTTCTATGACTTAACTTATTGTCTATAAAATGAAAATAGTTACTTCTTCATAAGATTGTTTTAAAGATTAAATCAGATAATACATTGAAGAGATTGGCTTAATGTCTGCTACACAAAAGGCCCAGTAAAGGTTGGCTATTTTATCAAAATATATAATACTTACAAAGAATTTCAGCAAAAATATATACAGTGAAATGTATATCTTAATTCCAATGGAAAAATATTTGTTTATTTCAAATGTCTTTCTTATAGACCAGTTGAATAAGAAATTTTACAAATATATAAAGTTTTCTCCCACAATTAGTATGTTATTTTTGGTGTTTTTCCTACTTTCTTAAATCTCAAAAGTGAGTTATAAAATTTTCTGTGATTTAATAAAAAAGTTGAGAATATTATTTTCAGCATCATGGACTGCTATTAAAATAAAACACCAGTTTAATTTAGTGTAAGCATTTAATATTTATAATTTATTGTATGTTTAAATATCAGATTATTTTATACTTGAAAACATTTAACATAAGAAGTAGAGTATTTGCCTAACATTAGATAACCCCATATTATGATTTTTGATGGAATTAACATTTCTAATAATTTCTATGGAAGCAAATCATTTGCCAACCTATATATTTGCAGATGGTGTAGATACATTTTTGTTTATCTTTATGGCTAATCATGGAACATAACACTTTTTTTAGTTTAAAATCTTCTAAATCACAGTTAATATGGGAGTAATAGAAATTATCTGGTAGACTGGGTTTGATATTTACAGCTTTATAAATTTATAAATATTACACTATGTAAATTCTAATAATTATATTTTTAATGGGCCATCTATATTTTTTGTCCAGAAGTAGTCAGTTTTCAAAAGTGTAAATTTCCAAATTTACTACTGTTTCATGTATTAAAATATGCCTTTAAAAAATAATATGTAAACTACTGAAGGCATATTCTGAAATAGGTGCTCCTAAGTGAATAATAAACCAGAAAACTAATAGCTCAGTTTATAATTGGCAGGCACTATGAGCAGATTCAGAAAACTGACTGTACCTTATGTCGCAATCTCATTAGAGGCTGATAGGATTTAAGGCCATATCCTCCTTCTTTGGTTGGCCTTCCTTCGGACTCCAGCAAAATGAATCCAAGAACCAAGACCACTGACCAGCACTTAAACATCCTTGTTGGTTTTCACCTGTCAAAATTAAAATTGCAAGTAATCAGAGAAAATGAGTTGTACATTGAAAAACATGTATCATGAAATATTTACTCAAAACTTGCTGGTAGTTACCAATTGAAATGAGAAGTAAGCGTCTCCAAATACTGATTATTCCTTTGATTATAACAAATACTTTTTTTTCATTCAGCTATACAAAATATGAAATGGGAAGAAATATAGGGACTGATAAAAATGTAGTAAGAAAAGAGTTGATAAAAAACATGTTGAAGGAAAAGGGGGAAATAGAGGAAATATTGCATTATAGTTAGTTTTCTAATTATCTGTACAGAACACAATTATGGATATATAAATCTTGAACTCGTTGAGTATATTTTATGAATAAATCTTAATAGACTTATAGTTACTATAATTCACTGGTAAATACTGATGAAGAATTAATAAGATAGCCTAGGATAGGTAGTGCTTAATAAATTCACTGAGTACCACGGAAGTTATGCAGGTGGATTATATTTAGTTATTAATGTACTTTTTCAGTATTTAAAAAGCCATTTCCTAGAAAACTGCTTTACAGTTACGTTAAACTAAAAATGTTATGTCTACTTCAGCCTCTCTATGTTTTCGGATATAAATAAGTTGTAAAATGCCATAAACTCATTATTTTATAAATACTAACTTTTTTCCAAACATACAAATCTAAGCTTTGAGTTCAAGTATATTCCACTTCATTACTTTCGTCAACATACCTCCTTCCCTACTGTGACACAAAGGAGCTTTTCCTTCTCCCATTGAAGCCAATCTGTTATGTCTGACTTCTTGAGAAACTTAATCAACTAATTAACATTGCTCTATGCTGTATTTTGGGTTTGTTTTAGAGACAGGGTCTCACTTTGTTACACAGGCTGGAGTGTAGTGGCACCATAAATGACCCTCCTGCCTCAGCCTCCCCAGTAGCTTGAATGGCCAGTGTGTGCCATCAGGGCCAGTTAATTTTTTATTTTTACTTTGCAGAGACAGAATCTCACTATCTTGTCCAGGCTAGTCTTGAACTCCTGGTGTCAAATGTTTCTCCTGCCTTGGACTCCCAAAGCACTGGGATGACAGGTGTAAGCCACTGAGTCTGGCTCTTAACTGAATTTTAACTCTCTTTCTCAATTATTTTCTTCCATCTTTAGACAGGCTGAAATGGCCTATATTTTAAGATAATTTTTCTCCTCTACTTTCTGAATTTCTGGAATAGTTATATATATCATTCCATCCATTTTCTTACCCTAGTTCATTCAGTCATGCTTCTGACCTCCTCATGCCATTAAAGTGACTTTTAACTTTCTCAAGGCTAATCACCACAATCACACACACACACACACACACACACACACACGCTCGCACGCGCACACACACACACTCCACAGTGGGCACACCTAATCTAGTTCTTACAAGACATATAAGACATATGCTGGCCAGTCCTTCTTTTTTCTTTTTTTCTTTTTTGAGGAAATTGTCACTTTCTTTGATGTTCAAAACACTTGTCTCTTCTGTTTCTGTAGAATTTGTAAAAACTCCTCAGTCCTTTAGGAGGTCCAGCCTACTGCCTTATCTTGCCATTAAATATTGTGGTTTATCGAATCTCATTGCTAGCCACTTATCTTCCTGGTTCATTCATTTAGCCCAGGTTACCTCAATATCATCTCTGGTCTTTATTATACATATATATTGCTTCACATTCTACCTCTAGATTGGTATAGTTTGACTACTTAACAGCTCCACCTTCATGTATCGAAAGCAGCTCTTCATAGTATGCATACCCTCATATAACACCACACTTTTCCAGATTTTTATTCATCTGTGTACTCAAGCCAGAAACCAAGGAAACACCCTTGATATCTTTCCTTTATCCTTTACATTAAACCATCACCAAATTCTTTTATATCTACCTTCTGAATATATTCCCAAACTTTGATTCCTCTTCAAATTGACCATCCCCACTCTATTGCAAGCTGTCAAGACAATTCTCACCAAAACTGCCCCAACCACATCCTTGCTAGTCTTCCACATTTCTGTACATGCATCTTAAATCCATTCTCCACGTGAGAGCCTGAGTGATCATGTTATTGCACTCATTAATAACTTTCGTATATTTTCATGTACCTTTAAGATAAAAATCAAAATTCCTGACCTAGCCGATAAGTTCCCAGTGTCTGGGCTCTGTGCGTTTCTCTCTCCCTCCAGATACCACCTCCAGCGACACTAAACTTCATTCAGTTTTTTGAACTTATTTTGCCAGTCTCTGCTATAAGGCTTTTGTAAGGTATTTTCTTCATTTCAAATATGGCCCTTCGCCCCGTCCCACTGGTCACCTAAAAACTTTCAGAACATCAAAACATCTCTCTCAAGAATCCCTTCCCTGAGTTGCTTTTTTTAAGTTACTCATTCCCATAGATCAGCTTTCCTTCATTTCAGAGATCTAATTATAAATCATAACCGTGATTATTTGAAATGTGTTGGTCTTTTCCATTAGGTTATATGTCTTTTTTCTCCTCCAAACTTCATGAATGCAGTAATTTGTTTGTTCGGTTTTGCATTGCTTTTTTTGAGATGGAATCTTGCTCTGTCACCCAGGCTGGAGTACAGCGGTGCGATCTGGGCTCACTGCAACTTCCGCCTCCTCCGGGGTTAAGCAATTCTCTGCTTCAGCCTCCTGAGTAACTGGGATTATAGGCACCCACCACCATGCCCAACTAAATTTTCTATTTTTAGTATAGGGATTTCACCAGCTTGGCCAGGCTGACCTTGAATTCCTGACCTCGGGATCTACCTGCCTCAGCCTCCCAATATTTGTTTGCTTTCATTTTTGTTTTATTTAGCATTATATCACCTGGGCCTAGCAAATAGCCTGGCACCTACTAAACAGTATATGAGTGCATAAATGTCATTCTGCATTCAAGGATAAAATAAAGATCATATTTCCTTACATTCTGATAATATTGAATATAATTGTATTTCCTCCGATGCTACAAAGCTTCTGAAAACTAACCTGAGCAAACTAAGTATTTTGATTTGCAATCCATTCCCCCTTTTTTTGTCATTTTGATGTATAGCCTAATCCTTTTCTCAGAGGTAAATATTTGTTTATAAGACATCTGGATAGAAGATATTAAAGATCGAGCCCAAGAATAAAGCAAAAATTACCAGCTCAGGTTAAGATATATTTTCCACAACGTTCTGAATACATCTGCTGCTTTGTTTGTCCATGAGGAGAGCCAAGAAAAAGGCATGAAAACAACTTCCTTCCATCCTGACTGTGGGTACAAGTGAGGTCAGAAATTTATTAAAAGTGCTCACTTAAAGTTTATCTTTCTCTGCCCTCCTTCTCATTTTCTCTCTCTCATTTTCCTTCTCCTCTTTCTCTTTGTGTGTGGACACACACACACACACACACACACACACCTTCTATATGGCTACAAATATCTCAAACACTATCAAATATAGAGTAAATTAACAATTAATTTTTAATAGGTTATTAAAAATCTTATAAGCCTTCAGACTTAGATCAACATTATCCTGAAATATTTTATCTGCCCAAAGGTAGTAAGCTGGAAATATCTGACTTACATTTCACTAAAAGTCAATAAAAACAAGTCAGTATGCAAATCTTCAAGGCAGTATATTCAATCTATTTATGGTGTTTTCACCTAATCTCTCTACATCGCTTATATGATTAACCATAATTAATTGTTTCCATTGATACTCCTAAGATTTCCAAGTTCAAAATCTCTCAGTAATACAAACTTACACAAAAATAAATATACATATATTATTTACCTTAGCAGATTTATCATATGACTGGAATGATTTACTGGTATCACAAATAACACTAAACACAACTAATAGTAAAAGTCAGATAACTTTTTTTTTCCTTAGGAAAACTCTGATTTCTATTACAGATGGGCATTTGAACTCAGCAGTGTAGAGGTAACAGCCAAAAGACCAGAGAAAGGACAAAACCTAGTTTCTGTGCTTATCTTTTGTAAATAACTATCTTGTAATTTTTTCATTGAAATATCACTAAGGAAAACGATTGAATCCAATTACCTATCAAACAGTAACCTCAATTAAAAAATAAATGGCTCTTCTCGATGTATGCTCAGAGAATAATGATCATCTTCTTATTTCTCTTTAGATACAGAATCCAAAGATATCATTATTTTATCTTTAAAAGTCCACTTATCTACAGAAAGGGTTGTGGAAATTGTTTGTAAATCAGCAGTAATCGATCCCATGATGAACTGTGTTGTAATCTCGCTTTCTCAGTATACTAACCTCTGACAGCCGGTTAGGTTTTTATAATTAATTGGCAGTTTGTTGACAGCTCACTGAGAACACTGAAAAGCATGTGACTAAAACAAACCAGCTGGAACAGATGGTGCAATAATGATCCTATGACATTTCCTTATAACTTCCGCGTTCATAGAAAAGCATCAGAAAACAACCTCATTATTAAAGAAAACAAAATATATGTGCATCTAAAAAGTATATGCCTAACTTCAGATCTAACACAGTGAGACTTTACAATGGTGAGGGGGTGGGCAGAGGCCTCTCTTCTTCAACAGCTAATATTTTTCTTTGAATCAAGCCATTTTTATTTTCACTTTATGGCAAAACATGCCATGCTGCCTATGGGCAGGATTTAGAGTAATTACGTCATTTAGTAGATTCAAATTTGAGGGATTTTGATTTGTTCACATATTCTCCACAATGTCACTTCTAATCTCTTGGGAAAACTAAGACCACTAGAGCATTGCCTTAAGAATAAAATGCAGCATTTGAGGTGGAGAAGAAAACTGTTCTTGAACGACGAAGGCATGCCTATGAACGAAAAGAGTGTTAAGATGAAGCAAAATCAACATTATCAAATGTTGCAGAGAAGTCAAGTGTCCTCTCCTGCCTCTTACTCTGTTGTGATCCGGCCATTTCAGGTTCTTGACTTCATGGCACAAAAGACTTTGAGAGCGAGTTCGAAGTGAGAGTATGCAGAGAAGTTTATTGCAAAGCAGCAGTACGCTGTGAGATGCAGAGCTAGCTGACTGCTCAAAGGGCAAGGCTGCAGCTAGTGCCTTAAGAGGAATTCCTTTTATGGGAGCTGTACATGAATATTCATAAAATACCGGTGAGGTAAGGTGTGCAAAGGCCGACCCCTAATTGGCTCATGCGCTCAGTATCTGCATGTTCTAACACATTGCATGTATTATTAAGCATATAAAATCTCCACCTATGTGTGAGCTTTTTACTACTAAAATGAGGAAAGGGTTACTATAAGTTAAATCTTGAGCTTAGCTGTGCGTGTGAGACCACCCCTCTGCCACCCATCTCCCAACCCCCAGGCAAAAATTTGTAGCTAATAGCTTCTTGGGCTTTTGGTGCTAATTGGCTGGAGACTGGGGAGGCCACATCAGGAATAAGGGACTTTTGTTCTCTCTACTAAGCTGTACTAGATATCAGGAACTTGTAGCCATTTGGCGGTCTGCTGGTATCCAGTAGGACCACTTACCTTGTAAAAGAGTTAGGAGCTGATGCAGGAAGGTGCAAGGGAAAAGAGCCCGCGGGGCTTCACACAAGGGAGACATCAGTATGGCCTCCTAATCTTACTTATCCTGCCACAACTCCGTGATGGAAAACTCCTCACCTTGTCCTAGAAAACTCCTATGGGTCTTCCCAGAGGTAACTCCAACCCGATTCTTTGTGAGGCCTTCCCTGACATTACACAGGCTTTCTGCTCTCTGCTGCAATTTTTATGTGTCTCCTTTATGTGACTTCGCCTTGCACTTTGGCTATTGCTTTTTAGAAAGGCTATCATTCTTAAAAAGATGTAGAAGAAAGTGCACTTAAAGTAGTGCCCACAATCTAGCAAGTTTCTTAAATGCCACAGACTTCTTGCTCTATTATGCAGCAGAAAAAAGATGTAAATGTTCGCTAGTGTCTTTTTTTCTTTTCTGGTATCCTAGAATTCTACGAGACGGGAAAACTGATTTCTAGACTGCCTTGGGTCTTACTGTGTAATGTAAGCAAAACCGATTACCCTGGGTGGGCCCCATCTGTAAGAAGGGAATTACTATCCAGTATAGCCTAGCGCCTGTACCAGATTATTCCCTCTGAGTAGACTTTTCAAGTTGGAAAAGAGAAAGGGGGAAGAACAGGTTTGAGAGAGTAAATGGCAGTTTCTTTTTGGAGATGCCGTTTTGTAGTCTAAATGGAGATATAAACTAAGCCTTAGAATATCGGAACCTGGAGTTTAGCGGAGAGATATGGGCTAGAAATACCTGTTTAGGTTCTTAGCATTTATAAACCACCCAATCTAGGTGTGAGCTAGGAAGAGGATGTAGTTAGAGAAAAGAAGTCCAAAGACTATGCCATCAGGCAGGTTTAGTTAAAATACGTTATATATTTCTGGAAAATAAGAATAGTGAAATAGCAAATTTGGAAAAATGATAGATGAAAAAAATATTCAAATGGAATGACTGGAAGTCACAGCTCTTCTCATCATTTGATTTTGCTACACAGCTATTAGCTTATTTATTCTCTGTATCCAACCACAAAGTTAACTCAATAAAAACGGAACTATGTTAACCATTTGTGTAATAAATGTTTTGGGGTAAACAAAATAATGAATAAATTCATAATAAAAATTAATTAATTTGAAATAGTAGGTATACATTAAGTGGTTTTTAATTATTCTTTATATAATTGAAAATATTTGTTCGAATTGACTGTGAAGTGAGTCTAAAAATGAAGTTGCAGTTAGTACAAAAAGCTATTTCTTTTACACTTGGATCAAAACTAGGCTTTCCATGGGAAGTTCTTTTGGAAAAACTTCCCTTGTCAAGGACAGAAAAAGTTTTCATTCCTTAGCTTAACTGGAATTGGAAGTGCCAGAGTGGCTTCTCTTATATCCAGCAGGCTAAGTCTGTTATAGCAGTTGTTTTCATTTATGTAGACACTTTAATTTCACACCTACTACTGTGAACTCTCTGGTTGAGTTCTAATTTAATATTTTGCTTAGGAAAAAAGCAATCTCCAAAGAGTCCAGTTTTGTAAGAGCAATGGACTCCCTTTTTCAGAGAAGTGGATTTTCTCCATTCAGAAGCACATTATCCTCCTCAGAACAATGGATGCTCCCAATCATTGCATTAGGTGCAAATGCTTTTTCTAACTAGTACCATTTACAACCAGAACAAGGAATTACTACCTTTCATGTTGTATATCCATAATGAAGAGCAACAAAGGAAAAACAGATCGTATACACTCCACTAGACATAGTAGAATAGTACCCCAGATGGTATTTAATTCTCCAAAAATATTTTCAATAAGTGTCATTGCTTATATATGACTAACATAAAGAAAGATAAAAGCTTATAGAGATGAAGTGCCCAAGTCTTTAGTTTTCAATTATTTGTCTTATTGGTCCATATGGTGAAAATAGCCAACATTTTTCAATGCAATGCTCTATATTGAAAGATTACAACACTGTCAGTACACTTTTATTGTTAGTATGTGGGATAAGAATAGAATTTTAAGTGATAAATAAAAAGAATTATGACCATTAATTTAATTTTGCCCTCTCTAAAAAGGAGGAACTTTTCCTTCAGTGACATCTCAGTCATTAATGTGGATAAAAAAACTTTCCAAATTGTAATCAATTATACCTTTCAATCATCAGCTTAATTTGAGGCTAAATGTAAATAAAATAATTGCATTGCCATTTTAGAGATACTGAGATGTAAAATGTATAGGAATTTGAGTTTGCATTAGGAGAAAGTATTCACTCTTAGTTCCATTATTTTGTTTCAAAAAATGTATATAATCTGCTTTAAACAAATGGTACTTTTGAAAGTCCCACATTATTAGAACCATGTTATGTGGTAAATATTTGTTGTCTAAAACCATCCATGCCTTGAAAAGCTATTCTGCAGTTATATTAACACATTTTAAAGCAAAATGTCTAAGAACAACATAACACAACACAGAACGCAAGAGAACAGAAATGAAAACAAGGCTGGAAACAGTCCAACTCCAGCTGTCCTTAGCAAAGCATTCTTAAAAATACTACAGCATACCTGACTATAACCCATTCACTATGAAAAGAAAGAACACATATGTACAAATGCTTAGTGTTTAAGGCATGTTTTGACAGCTATATCTCTGTGAGACATACCAAAATTGTTTTTACTATTCAGTAGAATTTCTAAAGTCAACTGAAATAACGTCACAGTAACCATCTTTATAGAATAGTTTGAGTAGAAGTTTTGGAGTTTTCAGTTCATACATTTAGTTTCTCACAATGATGTTCACTGAGAGTATGGTTATATATATATATATATATATATATATATATATATATATGGTTATACATAGTTATGGTTCTAATATAGAGATGGTTACAGTTAGAGTTATAGATAAATATATATAAATTTGAATTTGTATATAAATATATACATAGCTATTCATATACAGATATACAAACATGTAGATATGTATAATTATTAACTATAAAGAGGTAGTTATATGTAGTATAGCATATATATTTTAAAGCATTTTTGACAACTTTGAAACAGAATAAACCTTTAATAAAACTTAATCAAGGAAATCATATAATATTACAATAGGCCGACGCTGTGAATGGTATATAGTGTCTCAAACTTAGGTCTAAAAAATAATACAACATATAATGAGTCATTTTTTACCTCTCAAAACAGGTTCCTGGAATTCATTGTAATATATTCATGATTCAGTAGTGAAAAGGTGTGTTAATATTGCCTCAGTTGAAATTAATTCTACATGTCCATTTTTTAAATTAAAAAATAATAATATTGTCTATCTTCAGAACTCTGGATTACGTGTGTTGGTTTGCACACAGAATGGACCATCAGTCTCCCACCTTACTGAAAGCTGAAGTGTGTATCACAGTGTAAAATTACTGCTTAAAATTATGTGCTAATATGGCCAAAATCATGTGATATATCTCTGTATGCTGCACTTAGCTCTTTTCTACTGTGTATCACCTTTGCTTATATATGACAGTATCAAAAAAAAGTGACTTCAGCATTGGCCCTTGAACCACATTGGTGCGAACTGCATGGTTCCATTTATACATGATTTTTCTTCTGGCTCTGCCATCCTTGAGAAAGCAAAACCAACCTCTCTTCTTCGCCTTCCTCCTCAGGCTACTCAACGTGAATATGATGATGATGAAGACCTTTATAATTACCCACCTCCACTTAATGAACAGTAAATGTATTTTTCTTCCTTATGATTTTCTAAATAACATTTTATTTTCTCCATTTAACTTTATTGTAAGAATATAGCATCTAATAATATCACATACAAAGTACTTGCTAGTTGACTGTTTATGTTATGTTTATGACTGTTTATAAGACTTCCGGTTAGTAGTAGGATAATAATAGTTAAGTTTTTTGGGGGGGTCAAAGTTATATTTGAATTTTAGACCATGCAAGGGGTTGGCACACTAACCCCTGTGTCATTCAAGGGCTAAATTTATTTCTCAAAACCGTACCAATTCAGAAAAAGTACTTTTAATACTCAGCAGTGACATACTATAGTAGAAAGACAATAGGTTAAAAGTCAAAAGACATGATTCTACTTGTGGCTGGGCAATAAACTGATTCTCTTAACACTTGCATTAACATTCTCAATCCAGTGTACTCTGCTTCTACCACCAACTAATCCACTTAAACGGTTTGCTGGGAGGTCACCACTGTTCTTGGTCTTTCCTCCCTGTAGCTTCAAACACACCAAATATTCTTGTGATTTCATTTCATTTCCTGGTCATGCTTCTGTAGTTTCTTTTTCCACTTTCCTTTACTCACCTGCTCTCATAAAGCTACAGGTTCGCTATGTTAAATTTCTGAAAACAATTTAATCAGCCTGATAATGTTTACTTTTTAAAATTTTATTTCAATACTATCTTCAATAAACATTGAAGGAACAACATCTGTAGGTCATAATAACACAAGCTGAAAGTTGAGAAAAAATATCTTCTACTTTTCTTTTTTTTATTTTTAAAAAGAGATAAAGTAAAAAAAAAGAATAAACATAAAAAAATTAAAAAATGAAGGAAAGGAAGAAAGAGAAGGAGGAAGAGGGAGAGAGAATGGGGGTGTTGCTTTATTGCCCAGGCTAGAATGCAGTCTAAAAGTGGGTGTGCCTATAATTGTGCTTAATAATAAAGACATTAAATAAATAAATAAATAAATAAATAAATAAATAAAAATGAGGGAAGGAAATAACAAACAAGCAGCCAACCGATTTTTCATTTAAACCTGTACATAGGTGTGATGTGGTACTGATAAGAGTGTATATTTTGTGTATTTAAAGTGGAGAGTTCTATAAATGTTAATTAAATTGTTTACTTGTTCCGGATCTGAGTTCAAATCCTGGATATCGTTGTTAATTTTCTGTCTCATTGATCTGTCTAATACTGATGTTGAAGTCTCCCACTATTATTGTGTGGGAGTCTAAGTCTCTTTATAAGTCTTACATATCTGGGTATTTCTGTATTGGGTGCGTATTTATTTAGGATCTTTAGCTCTTCTTGTTGCATTGATCCTTTTATCATTATGTAATATCCTTCTTTGCTTCTTATGATCTTTGTTGCTTAGAAGTCTATTTTATCAGAGGCAAAAATTGCAACTTCTGTTTTTTATTTATTTATTTATTTTTGCTCTCCATTTGGTTGGTAAATCTTTCTCCATCCCTTTGTTTTCAGTCTTTGTGTATCCTTGCATGTGAGATGGGTCTGGATGCAGCATACCGATGGGTTTTGGCTTTTTTTGCCTGTCTGTGTCTTTGGATTGGGGGATTTAGTCTATTTAAATTTAGAATTAATAATAATATATGTGAGTTTAATACTGCCATTTAATGTTAGCTGGCTGTTTTGCCTATTAGTTGATGTAAATTCTTGATTATGTTGATGCTCTTTACTTTTTGGTATTTTTTAGAAAGGCTGATACGGGTTGTTCCTTTCTATGTGTAGTGGTTCTTTCAGAAGATCTTGTAAAGCAGGCCTGGTGGTGATAAAATCTCTGAGTGCTTGCTTGTTCACAAAAGTATTTTATTTTTCCTTCGCTTATAAAGCTTAGTTTGGCTGGATGTATAATTCTGGGTTGAAAGCTCTTTTCTTTAAGGATGTTGAATATTGGCCCCCACTCTCTTCCGGCTTGTATGGTTTCTGCTGAGAGATCTGCTGTGAGTCTGATAGGCTTCCCTTTATGGGTAACCTGACCTTTCTCTCTGGCTGCCCTCAGTATTTTCTCCTTCATTTCAACCCTGGTGAATCTGGCGATTATGTGCCTTGAGGTTGGTCTTCTTGAGGAACATCTTTGTGGTATTCTCTGTATTACCTGGAGTTGAATATTGTCCTGTCTTTCCAGGTTGGGAAAGTTTTCCTGAATAATATCCTGAAGCATATTTTCCAGCTTAGATTGATTCTCTTCGTCACATTTGGGTACACCTGTCGAACGTAGATTAGGTCTTTTCACATAGTCCCATATTTCTTGGAGACTTTGCTCATTCCTTTTTATCCTTTTCTCTCTAATCTTGTCTTCTCGTTTTATTTCATTAAGTTGGTCTTCGACCTCTGTTACCTTTTCTTCTGCTTGATCAATTAGGCTGTTAAAACTTGTGCATACTTCGCGAAGTTCTTGTGTTTTTCAGCTCCATTAATTCACTTATATTCCTCTCTAAATTGTGTATTCTTGTTAACATTTCATCAAACTTTTTTCAAAGTTCTTAGTTGCTTTGCATTGAGTTAGAACAAGTTCTTTTAATTCACTGAAGTTTCTTATCAGCCACCTTTTGAAGCCTGCTTCTGTTAATGGAACACACTCGTTCTCCATCAGACCTTGTTCTGTTGCTGAGGAGGAACTGTGATCCCCTGTAGAGGGAGAGACGTTCTGATTTTGGGTATTCTCAGCCTTTTTAGGCTGGTTTCTTCCCTTCATTATAGATTCATCCATCTGTGGTCTTAATAATTATCATCTTTATAATTGGGTTTTTGAGTGGACGTCCAACTTGTTGATTCCCAGTGCTAAAATCTGAGCAACCCACTGCGCCGGCCAAAACAGCGGCATTAAGATTGATGGTGCTTTTCTGACTCTGCACCAAGAACTGCAGCACCAAGGCAGCGGCAAAATCGCCTCGCCGGCCACAAGAGTCGTGCTGGCGACCTGTGGGGCTCCTCCGCTGGGAATCTCCTGGTGTGTGAGCAACAAAAATTCATCTGAAAGTGTGGCGTCCTCTCCTTCTCTGTGCTTTCACTGGGAGCTACAATCCCGAACTGCTAGTGATTGGCCATCTTGGATCTCTCTCCCATCTTATTACTTTTCAAAGTAGATACCAACTGGATGTTATCATGCCAATTAAAACTACCCAATCGCATGGATCCTAGCTTTACTTTTTCTCCTAAACATTATGTTAGTACTTTATTGCACATTTCATATGTGTCCGGCATGAAAGACCTATTACCCTACTTTGTATGTAAGCTAAACCTAAGTTTGCCTAGTCTAATGTGGAAAAATGATGTTTTAAAAGTTTGAAAATAATAGCACATTATATGACCTTGAAGATCATTCCCTGGTTCAAGAAAAGGGAAAATTATTATAGGCTCTGTCTTCTGAATTCATTGCCTTCTACCTTGATGGGCACTTAAAATGTAAATGAAGGAAGAATACAGCTCTTAGGACTGACTTTGCTTAAAATCCCAAAGGTACTATGCTACAGATTTTATTTGCTATTAAAAAAAAATCATTGCAATTTTGTCAATATCAGACCGATTTTAAATTCAACCTGTTCCGTACCAAGGTCTCCAGCAGCCCGTGTTCTTTAAATCTGGAACTACATTTATTGTACAAGAAAAAAAACTGTCACAGTTTAACAATGAAGTGCTGCACAGGGAACAAGTTAATTTCCTCTGTATTTAAAACTGAAATGCCTTAGGGAAAACTTGCCCATTCATTAGGGTCAGCTAAGTTTCAGAGGAATTCTCGGTCATTCTTAGAATACCGTGGAGAGTCTGAGAATAGTCCACAGTTAGCAGAAGTCATTGAGACCCAAGATATTTTTCCAGAGAGATCCCAGAAGGAGAGATATGGCCACCCTGGTGTGCAGAGGAAAGAAGGAGGAAGGTTAATGATACTTAGTAGCACCATAAAGATTCTCACACAGTATCTTGGAATCAAAATCTCCATGTTTTCTTAGAAAATATGGAAAGCAGAGAGTAAACTATCCCTTTAGATGAACTTTAGCTTGGTCAACTGAAGACTTGAGCACATTTCTAGCAGTTTAAACCAAAGCAGACAAGAAGCGCTGAAATCCTGCAAGAAAACTCCAAAGCTATTGGAGTATGTCATCTGGTCATGTGGCCTATCATAGCCAGTGGTCAGAACCCAAGTCACGAGTAAATAACACAGCAGAAGTCGAGTTTGTTTTCAGCAAGAGACATAAAACTTACATTTTATTTTAGACCAGTGTCTCAAGTATGAAAAAGAGGCAAAAGATTGTTTCTTAAACTAAATCGTATCAAAATAAAAGATTGTTTTTTAACTAAATTGTATCAGATTTTGAAAGAAAAAAATGAAGAAAGGTGAAAATAAAGCAGTAACATAGTGTTTTATAATATAATAATTAAAAGTGCATATTGGGTATATAATGTGTTCCAGGCACAATTACACCATGAGCTGTCATAAAATTCTTGATAATATGTTAACATAAAATACACTAATCTAGGTAGACTACTCAGATGAGTTCAGAAAATATATCTACAACAGCACTTAAAAATATATGTCTTTTGAAGAAAATGCTTTTAACAGGTAATAAAGGCAAGACATTGGTACTAGTATGATATCTGAGAATCTTGCACAAGTGAACTTTTGAAATGATGCCTCTAATTAAATTTATTACATTGAATTTAAGAAATATAGAATTAGAATTTATATGCAACTTCATCAAGATGCCGTTTCTAGGCTGATGGTAGGTATCAAATATTTAGTGGCTTCATCCTACCATCCACTTATGGCCTGCTTCAGAACCCCTGTAATTCTATTAAATCCACAGTAACCCTGGCCACCAGTAATTTTTAGCAACATTCTCCATTCTCTCTTCTTCTCTGGGCAATTAATATAAAATTCCAAATACAACTGGTTGGGCCCAGATTGGTAGTGAAGTGTATCTCCCTTCCTCTGTTCTTAAAGGACTAGAAACAGAAAGCATTAATTACTTCCTCTCTGTGGAGGCTGAGAGAAACATCTCTTTAATGAGAGAATCTTGCAAAATGAGGCCTTGAACACCAAGAGAGCAGCCAAAATAATACTGAGCACTGAATGGAGACTATATCAAAACATACGGAAAGGCTTCTTTGATTTCACTACTTTTCTTTAAAAAGCAAGCTGTTAAGTTTGATTCAGTCCACTGATTGTCCTACAACAAACACAAAAATAACTAAGGCCAACCCTTAAGTAGCAGAATTGCTTATAAAGCATGTAAGGACACTAGCCTGGAGCACAGCCTTCTATCAACATTAGTTTCTGAACATTTTATCTTACAAAAATGAAATTTTAATTGTATTTAACATTTTTACTTTATAATTTATATAACTTTTAATTATAATTTATCAATTCATTGGATTATGTAATGGTTTATGATAAAGCTGTCATGTTTGAGAAAAGCTACCTTTGCAGTTTACAAAAATATTCTTACGTATTTTTATCTGAAGTTTTTCATTTGAATTTTTAATTGATCTGATATTAATTTTGAGGTATATTATGATGACAAGATTTTATTTTATTCTCGTCAAAAGTAAACTGTGGTTTTTGAAAACGTTATCTGGTTTATAATTATATTTTGGTTAGATGTAGGATTTACCTGTATCTGTGGTTATGCTTTTAAGCTCTCTATTTGTTTCCATTAAATTATCTATTCCTACTGGCGTTTGGTAATGATTGTTGATATTCAACAAGAAAATCTCTGCCTCTTTTCTCCTTTGTATTCACTTTAGAATGAACACGTACAGTTCTTCTTCAGACATTGTAATTCATATTTGATTTGCATTTATTTTTAATCCTTCCTGGAATTTACTTTAAGTGTTTATTATTTAAGCAGTGTATGAAGTTGGTTCCTAACTATGACAATAATGCATCTTTAAGAGATAAACTTAGTCTCTTTACATTTATTAAGATGCTAATATATTTGCACATATTTCTACAAGTACTTTTGTGCCTGTGTGTGTCTACCATTGTATATCTTTAATTCTTTTGTTTTCTTTCATACTTTAAATTGTGTTGCTACACATTTTCAATATATCTGCTTTTTTCTCTTTGTAGAGGCCTACAGAGTCTAAAATATTCAATCTATCTTTCTTTTGAACAAGACAAAATCTTAAGCTTTAAACATATTTTGCAAACACATATGAAATTAACGAGAATAATAATTCTACCTTCAAAAGAGAAGAAATTAGTTTTTATTACAATTAAAGTCAATAGTTACTTAACGTCTGTGATTGCCATTTTTCCTTGGATTCCATACCTTTCTAACAGATTACTTTTATGCTGAAGTAAACCTATCTATAGTATTTCAATATGGGCCAATAAGAGGCAACATCTCTCGTTCTTTGGATCTTAAATTGTCTTTGACTAGCCTCAATATTAAAGTTATTAATTGAAATAATAACTTTATTATAACTTTAGATATGTAAATAATTGTAGAACTTTCTCCCAACACTTTCAAATGTTTTGTGGCATTTACAACTTGATGTTTCCTGTAATCTATCATTCTTTTTAAGGCGATGTGTCTTTTCTTTGGTAGTTTTTAACACCCTTTTCATTAAACTTACTTTTTCTCTTAAGAGTCTAGCATGTTATTTTGGTGAAATTCCCAGTAGTATTTACAATTCATTGTTTTTTCCTTTTATAATCTAATGTGTTTAATCTAATGTGTAGCCTCTTCATTTAACTTTTACTTAAATGTCTATAGATGATTTTTGTCAAGATTTTGCATCATTTTGTCTTTTAAAAAGTATCAGCTTATTTTTTATTTAACTGTTTCTGATTTGATTTTGTAATTTCTTGTGATTTTTGGACATTATGCATTTTTTTAAATCCAGGTTTTTACAAAATTGTGTTTCTTCTGGAATATAATCATATGTATTTATGTATTTATCTGTTGGCTGTGTGTGTGCATGCGTGCCTGGCAGAGGGTATGTATTTGTCTGTGTTTTTAAGTCTACCTCCCATGCTGATACTGGCAACTTTGGTATTCTACCATCTGACTATGCTGAGAGCATTGCAGATTGAGTCACCAACCTAGTGGCCAGCTTGCCTGATCACCATGTGTTTTTTAAGCATCCGCCTCTCTCAACACACAGCTTTCTCTAAGCCACACCATTAACCAGCCCATCTCAATCAATACTATCCCTTTGCCTGGACTGAGGAACTGGTTTGATGGTGGCAGCTTCCAAGAACTTGCAAGGGAATGTTTTCTTTTCCATTTTCCCAAAAAAGCAAAATCTCCAGGCTGCCTTTCCTGCTTCCTTGGAAACTCTTAACTTTCACCAGTTACGCCTCGTACATCCCCACAAAGCTATGCCTTTTTCATTTTCCTTTTTGTATTTTATTTATTACTATTTTATCTTTTATGCTTTGTTATAGCCTCAAAGCCTAAGTAAAGTAATGATTATGTTTTGTTCTGTTTTAAAATTGCTGGTGTACCTGAGGCATGCTCATAATTCATCTGTAGCTTTTGGACTTGCAAGGATGAATCAACTATTAACTATTTATTGGGTAGACCCAGAAAATAAACTTAAAAACCATTAAAACTATTTTTTAAGTTTCACAGAAATACCATTAAGTCATTTTATGACAACATATATCTTGCAACCTTTGTTTCTTTGAAGTTACTTAGATGATAGCATTTTCATGAACTTTTCTTATGATAAAAGTGAAGTAGGTAATTTTTATGTACATTCATGAGTTTTGTTAAATGAAAATTTGAACTGAAAATACTAATATATATACAGTTTAAGGATAGAACTGAGACTTTACTATGAAAATCTAGAAGAGAGAAAAGAAAAAGATGCCAATCTGAATGGGATCTTTTATAAACAAGGGTTGACATATGGTTATTTTATATATACACTAACTGAAACCCTTGGGTGAAGAAAATTGATGATAACATTGGCAAATCATTAATTTATGAAATATATATCCTATAAATAATTCAAATTATTCGCTAAAGGAATTGTTATTAATTTCTTTTTAAATGAAATCCCACTAGTATGGACTTTCAAAAACGCTAGCACAAATAATTAATATCTAAACTTAACTTGAGGTCAACATAAATCTAATTCACGAAATATGTAAAACTAGAATTTTATATGTAGTTGCAAGACACCTTAGAATATATATAAAATACAAAAACATTTTTCACAGATAAGAAGAATAAGCATGATGAGCTGAACTCTGATTGTATATAACGAATTACTTTAGTAATATGTCTGGAATATATCTAGATATTTGTAGAGGAATATATCTAGGAATATATATAAAGATATATAAATATATCTAGGAATAGATATAAAGTTTTCTAAAACGCAGAGTCTTTTCGAGTTTTCACTCAAAGTTTCTGCTATGGCCTGAATGTTTCTGCCTCTCACAAATTCATACTTTGAAATTCTAACAAGCAAGGTGATTATATTAGGAGGTGGGTTTACGGGGAGGTGATTAGGTCATGAGGAGCAGAGCTCTCCAAACGGGAACAGAGCCCTTATGGAAAAGGGTTAAGACCCCGTCCACCATGTGAGTACATGGGAGAAGGCACCTTCTACTAACCACAAAGTCGGCCCTCACCAGACAACAGATCTGCGTTGATTTTGGGCTTCCCAACCTGCAGAAATAAATGCTTGGCATTTATAACCTTCCAGCTTATGACATTTTGTTACACCACTCTAAATGGACTGAGACAGATTCTAATAGAATAACTCCACATGATTATTCCAATATCATAGAAGATGTAGAAAAACGATTAAGAAAATAGGAAAAGGCTGTTGGCATTTTCTTTTTCCTGATCTATCTATTTCATTATTTAGTATACATATATCTACAATGATGTTTGCAAATTACATGTTTTTCTTAAAATGACTCGCACCGTAAAAGACTTGATATAAAAAATATTGGTCACATATCAGCAGTATGTTACCCGTAAGTTAAATTTAGCTATAATACCTTACTGTTAGAGACTATCGATTTTTATGGTTAATTAACTCATTTGTTTTGTTCAAATCCACACCTTAACTAAAGCATAATCCTTAAAATATTATAGTGATAGCCTACTGCATATCATTTGTATTTTAAGCTTTAAAACCACATCTCCCAGAAAACTCATCTGAAATGTAATATCTCCAAAACAATTGTCTGCAAATTGTCATATTCTTTACAAAAAGATAAAGTGAGAGAAAGCTTTGATAAATATACTTGATGGTGCATAACAAGTTTTTAATTACAGCATAGTAATCAACAAACACATAATAATCAAAAATATCAAGAGAACGTTGTTTACAATCAGCCCCAGAGAAGGGACTTAAGCCTTGCTACGTAATGGTGAAACTTTCCTATATTGTCACAAAATATATTATGGTGGTGTTAATAAGAGAAGGCATCTCACAGCTCCATATTGAAAACAAAACAAAATGAAAAAATAATCCTCTCATATTTGTCTTACACAGTAATTCAACGCAAATTAAACAGTTTTGTTGTATTTATCTATTTTATGCAGATGCTAAATTTGAATAAGTAATCAAAACAATTTTCCAAATTGTACAGCTTTAGAGATAGTAGTCAGAATTATGTGTAATATGAAGGAAGGAGAGGAAAGATTTAATCAAACAGAGCCATCAGTTCTTTTAGATTTACTTATCAGAAGACTTTAAATGTGCCCTTTTTAAAGAAGCAACATGCTAGCACTATAAATATATTTTAGGAAGACAACACAGTGAGATTGCAAATATAAAGCAATAGAATTCTAAAGAGCCTAGAGGGATAAAGTCTACACAGATATTGAGCATTTTTCATTTTCTGAAATCACCCTGCCATTTTAAGCAACGAAGTGAAGGTCTTGTAAAATGATTGTAGTCTGCTAACCCTGAGTACTTGATGAAGAATTTAGGAAAAAAATCATGTGTCTGGTAGTGGAAAAATCTTTCTTTTTGTGTTTTGTTTTCACTGTCTATGTGAGTTCATTCTTAGGAGGGAAGAATATTCCTAAACCCATAGGTTTAGTAACATTAGTATTAAATGTTTCATTATAACGATACATTTACCTTTTATCTCCTGCATAATAAATAGGTTTATGGGTTTGAAAATTGCATATAGTCTTTTAAAATAAGCTCAATCAAACAAGAATATTGTGTTTCCTATGAAAGTGAGAAGGTGTATGAGCTAAATATCCATGTCCTGTGTGAACAAAAGTTTATTATCCTTACCACAATATTTTTTCAAATGACTGCTAGTCTATATGAAATAAGAAAAAACTTCAAGTATAAGCAATTGTTTTATTCCTAGTTTTTTGTGTTTATATAACCTGCATTAGGGCAAAGAAAACTATAGAAAAATCTTTTCAAGATATGTCAAGCCCCACAGAGTAAAAGCAAAATAATAATGACAATAGTAAACATTTTCTGAGTGATTACCTTATTCGGGGCTCTAAACTACATAGCTTATATGAATAATTCAGCTTAAACTTATAACAACAACAAAAAAAAGCAGAGGCTTAGGAATGTGCAGTGATTGGCCCAAGATGAACACAATGACAAAAGATTTAGATCACAGTGGAATAGGCACTGGCTGTATAGTTTTAAAATGTTACCATTATCAATATTTTTATTAATATAGATATCAAATATGGCCAATAACAATGCATTAAACATATTAGATATGTGAATAATATTAAATGAAAAAATACTTTTAATCACATATTATTTTAGAGAATCACATTTTCTGGCCCAAATACTGAAAGCCTGTGTAAACGTATCATTTGAACTAGAACACAAATTATGCTCATTGCAAATGTGGTGGTCCAAGGGGTTTAAATATTATTGTCTGCTCTGTTAGCTGTAATATAATCCCTTTAGAAGATTTAAGAATGTATTTAAAGCAAAAATACTCTACTATACAGTCATCCATAAATTGAATAGAATTAGAATGTCAGATATCTGAGTAATTTGAGTGACCACAGGACATGATTTCTCACTGGAGGATATCTTGTTATTTATGAGCCACACTAATACAGCCCTATACATATTTTATATTAAATGAATGAATCTATTTGTTTATACTCACATGGTGACAAACTATGGATTGTGGGTATAAAAATATCAAATTTGCTTAATATAAAAAATAAAATTTAAAATATGTGGATCCATTGTCCACTTAGGAACAAGTTCATTGATCATTTCTAAAATTGGCCATCTGGTGGCTTCATTTCAAATTGCATTCACGTTCCAAAAGATATACTGTGGATCTCTGGAGGATGTGGCTAAACAATTCAACTCTATTTACAGAGATTATAGTAATCAAATGGCACAATGATATAAAATTACTCCATGGAATTGGATAGTACCTACTGCAGCAGGGGCTTCTCACTGAGAGAAGATTCCCTGGGCGAGAAAGACATAAGCAGCATGAGAATGAGTCAGAAGCTTCAGTTACAAAGTAAGTGCCCACTGGTGTCTGCAATGACACTGCTCTATGCTAGTTTCCACCTCACTGGCTTTCTGAGCTTGCCTTCTCTTTTCCTTGTCACAGACCAGCAGAACTTATACCATGTTTACAGCTATCAGATTTTGGTGGGAAAGAAAATTATGAGCAGGGAGTGTTTGACTGGCAGATCAAAGATATTCTGTTTCTAGGGGTTTTAGATGAGATCCAAGAATCTATAATTTGAACAGAGATCCCAGGTGATTTCAATACAGTTGGAGCAAGCCTCATACTTGTGAAACACTGCTCTATAATATCTGCTATAGTCAGGTGAATAATAGATTAACCTTAAAGCATTTGAATTAAAACTTCTATACCAAAATCTAGCAGATTATCTGTGGGTGACTATGCAGCATTCTTAGAACATTATCTAAGAAGCAAACCATGTGATTTCAGTGTTTAAGTTTAGATTTTCTTTTTGACTTCAACAGGGGCAGGCAGAATTCTTATCTATATAAGTACCCTCATTTATAGGGTTGGGGTCAGAAGATAATTGTAGGCACTACAGCGCTCCATCAGAGGCAAAATATTGCACAATCGAGAATTTTAAAAATCCATTATTTCTAACCTGAGATGCAATTGTTAGTGACATTAAAAATATCTACATATAGCAGTGCTCCTCAGCGTCTGGCAATAAAGCATCTATGCCTATTGCATAGATGTGCAAACTATCTCTGCTTCTTGAAATAATCTTCAGAGCACAAAGAAGAAGCTGCACTCAAGAAAATTTCAGGTAATTTGAATTTCTCTTTGAATTTTTGCCATCTACTCTCCAGGAGGAACTCCATCTTATCTTCTAGAGAAGGAGGTTGTTTGGCTCTCAGGATTGTCAACCTGGAAACTGTAAACTTTCACATGGCAGTAGGTGATTATAAGTGATTTCTAGAAGTCTGAACTTTGTTGATTATTAGAAATACATCAAAATCACTTCAAAGTTTAGCAGAAAAAGCGGTAGTAATGCAATTCTAATATTGTCAGAAGGTTGTAGTGTTGAACTCAATCAGTACTTTCATATGCATTTAAACTTTTAACAGTATTCTGAGCAGCATATTTCAATTCTAAATAGCATTGAAAGTGAGAAAGGAACAAAAAGTCTAGTCTGCAGTTTAAGATTGCACAAGCGAGGCTGCAGTAGGTGAGTACTTTCTCCAAGGTCACACAGACAGTATGTTACAAGGTCACCCTACTACTCAGCTCCTTTGGTTCCTACTCATGTTTTTAGAGCACATCAAGTAGAAGAAGCAGTGATTGTTAATTAATGGCTTTTTCTTTAACTTCCGTTGCTTTCTTTCTCTTCTCACCTAAGTCTTGTTTTTTATTTTATTTTATTTTGTTTAGCTTTTACATTCTATGTAAGATTTCATTTTAATATAAATATTGGTAACATTCAGATGCCTTAAATATACAAAATATATAAAATATAGCCCTTATTGTACATCAGGTGAGTGGTTCAACTTGTGCCAGTCATATGGTAGACTCTTGTAATATATTTAATAAGTGAATAAATAAAATTCTATCATAAAATGACAAAACTTCCTAAATGTGTTATTGTTGAATCCATAAAGTGATGTTTAGTTTATTCTGTTTCTGTTTTTAAAGAACATTAAGAAAACAGCTTTATAGTGATAAAGGATAGAGATCTTAGCATACATTTAATGAAATTCAACTTTCTTTCTTCTCAGTCAGGATTCTCTCTTACCTGGAGAGCCAATGCCCACCAGTTGTTCTCTGATATTCTCTGACGACCTTGACTCTCTCAACAACTAGAGTCATGGTGCTCCCGTTGGAAGGACAATTAATTTTAGAGCTGAAGGACTTGTGATCTGGCCTCAACTTTGTGCTTCATTGGGTAAATCACTGAAATTGTTTTGGTGTTTGTCAACTTCAATATCTGGAGTGGATGATCTCCACGGTTTCTTAAAGCTCTGATTTCTAGTTCATACTTCCCATGATTCTTCCTTTTTACTATATCTAGTTTATTTTCTTTCACCTCCATCTCTGGGCTACTGCACTGTAAAATGTTGAGGAATGAGAATCATCCTGGATATTTTAAGCACGGGGGTATCTCAGGCCGTGGAAGCTTAGTGGAAGTGAACTGGGGAGAATAATTTCTGTCAGCGGGACCTAGAGGTGTACTGAGTAACTCAAAGTAATCAATTTCAAAATATGTGATTTCACTGCCCCTGAGGTCTTATACATTAGAAGGTGCATATTAATGTGTAGTTGGTTGATGAGCTTGAGGCTAGCAATTACACACTATTTTCTGTAAAATGACATGGGAGACCATTTGAGAATGTTTCAAAAATATTTTCATTTGCTTATGAAAGGCAGCAGGAAAACAAAACAAAACAAAACAACTTAATAACTCTTTGGTTTCTAAGGTATATTTTTGTAACAGTACAATACCATTGAAAGAAAAATTAACAATTTAACCCTTTCTCATTTACCTCATGGAGATTGTAATTTCATAGTCCCATTCACTTGCTAAAGGGAATAGAGAACAACAAAGGTATTATCTTACATAGTTCTCGGAGGAGTTGTTTTAATAGAATGGAATCATGGCTGCTGATCTCATTTTCCCATAAATGCTCACTACTCAATCTCATGGAATGGCTGTGTTTACCACCATTGATGTTTATAATCAGTGTTAACGTAGGAAACTTATTCAGTCAGCCAGGCAGTCCTTTTCTTCTGTTGTTAACTAGGATTGTTATCACTGTTTCCTCAGTTTCCTAGAGGATTCATGCACATAATCATGTCAGCTGCTAAACTGGTGGGAACTGAAGCTATTGCACATTTTGAAAGCATTCACATGTACTGACTTGGAAACTACATAAATCAATGCTTTGATCACTACTTTTAAAAAACTTCTACCAGCTCTTAGTTTGGTAGATGTGAATTGTCAGCATAGCACAAGTGGAGTTTCTGCAATTATCCACTTAATTAGCTCATTATGGAGCCTATCACAACAATGAGGTCCTCAAAATGGGTTCACTCAAATTTTCTCATTATTATTATTTGTTTGAATACTCTGGTTAAATTCATTATGTTTATCAGACTATTAACCTATAATGTTATACCTCAATTTATTTATATTTAAAACAATTTCAATAAAATGGTTTTTCTTTTTTCTTTTGTTAACATAATAAATTATATATTTTCTTTTTATAGAAAGGCTATACCTTCATTGTAGGCGTTTATAAAACGTGAGAAAAATACAGATGAGAAAAACTAGAATGAAAATAACTTACAATCTCACAGCCTAGAGGCAATGAAAGCTCATAGTTTGTTGTATTTCCATCTTTTCTTCATACATATAACCAAAAATAAATGCCTTACAGCTCAATCGATTTCAATATGGCTTATTCCACCTCTGCTCCATAAAAAGTTATTTCCCTGGGTCCTTTACAGCCTCAGTGTTGTTAAGGTTAACCAATGCCCCGTCTTAATACTCTCTCATCTACCTTGACTTTTCCTAAATATTTGGATATCATGTATTTTAAGCTCCATGAGGTCAGAGATGATTGTAACCGTATTGTTTATATTTGTAGTCTAGTACCTGGCAGATAAAATGGCTTTCCAGATATTTTGTTGAATAAATGATCAAGCCTTTGATCTCAAAGAAATGTGTGAATTTATTTCACAGCAATAAAATTTTTGGATTTTTACTACTTATCAGAAGGATGTTCAAAATCTCTTTCTTTTTCTTTTGTTCTCTATACACATTTTGTGCTAGTGAGTTTCTGTTTTAGACCTTCATCTTTCACTTTCTATCTGGCTTTTCACGCACTCTTGTGACTCCAGTTGCCATACAGATTATCTTTCCTAAACCAAAATCCTTTACAGATCTTCTCTCCCTGGATTCAGAAATGTGAATGAGTACTGTAGTTTCCTACTGTGATATACCCATCTCAGAAACATGTCTTAAGTCAAAAAATACACTCTCTCCCACATCCCAAAATTCCCCCAGCAAGAAATAAATAAAAAATGATAAATATTTTCTACATAATATTTTTAACATGTGCCAAAATATTTCAACATGCATATTTAACATCCTGCTGTGAGATCTTTAGGAATAGTCACAATGAAGTGGGCAAGACCCTAAGGGATGATGAGAACTCAGTTATCAGAGGAAAAGGAGAAGAACTGAAGATCAGTCTGAAGGATTCACAAAGCCATGATAATTTCTTTGGAGGAAAAGACACCAGAAAACCAGATTACTTACTGAGAATGTGTCAAATTTTGATTTTACATCTTTAGAGTTGGGGGAGTTGTAGATGTAAGGGTTCCTGCAAAATTAATTGAAATAAAGATGGGAACTTGGTTGGAGCAGTAACGAAAAAACCTAGACAGAACCCTACAGCAGTGGATCGATGAGCCCAAAACATGAGAAAAAGTGTAAATCCATGCAAGAAAATCTAGCCTGTCGATATAGCCATTTATATACCAAAAGGAAGTAATTCAAAGTATTATTGCAAAATTATACATTTCTTACTTATAACTGTATTATCCAAAGCTTATTCTGCAGAACAGTAGTGATGTATTAGTTGGATTTATATAGAAATAAAACAGACATAGATGGTTAAATAAGGATTGGAAATACTGAGATTGAAAGAAAATCCTGAAACATTTCTCAGAGACTTTAGTATGATAATATGTTTTGGAAACACCAAAAGGAAGCTGTAGTATGCCGAGTTTCTTAAACATGTTTAATAAATTTTCTATTTTTTAAAAGAAGAACACATTAAGGGATAAGCAGACCTGTGATTAAATGTTGAAATAGACTTCTATAAATATATGCAGGCAACCCAGTTACCTATAGTAGGTAATAAGTAAAACAAAACTGAAAAAAAAATGAAACATCAAATAAGAGAGAATACGTGTTTAAAATATACTTCGACTTTTTCTCAGCTATTTTCCTACCTTGGCTATAAATCAGCAGTCAGCATCATTACTCTCTGAGCAAGAAATAAACAAGAAGTGATAATATTTTCCACAAAATAAATACTTTATATATGTACCAGAATATCTCAACATGCACGATTAATATTAGTTTATTAATGTCAGATCTCTATCAGCCGTTTCCTAGGTCACATCGTAGCAAAGTCCACTTCTTAAAAGTCTAAAGATCATCTAGTCATCCAATATGCCAGGGCCCGGGGGGTTATTTACAGAGACGATAGTTAGAATACAATGTTTGCTTTAGGAACAAGGAATTTCAGCTCCCCGTGGACAAAGTGGCTAGTGGCCGCATGCTACACACACACATATGTACCAAAATCTGTCTTAACATTTGGAACCATATCTGAAAACTACATTAGGATTTCTTCATAGGAGGCTGTGTTCTTTGCTATTTTTGCCTCAATGTGTAGTTCAGTTTGTCACAAAAAATGTTTATTAACTGATGGATTGAATAAGTTGTCCTTCTTTGGCAGTAGACATCTGCATTATTTACAAATGTATGAAAAAATAGTTTGAACAAATAGTATTTGAAAGATGTTTAACCTGTCTACCGACATGATCACAACTTACAGAAAAAAAATTGCTTTTGTTTTCCAGAGGCGTTGCTAATTATAACTATATGATACTATTCTATCACTATCAAAAGGCAATATAATAGCTAGCATATCATAAACTAACACATTCGTTAACAAAGTAATGTCAAATAACCTAAGCTTTTAGGGAAGATAAAATGTTCACTTAGGAGTAATGGAAGTGTGAAGTACATGTCAGTGACCACAGTCTCCTGGCAAGAAGGGGAACTCCGATGTTTCAAGGCGCGCTCAGAGAGCTGATGGGAAGGTGGGGTGCAAGACACAGAAGCAAAAGATAAGACCTGCAGCAAGCTTTAAAAATTTCACTGAGGTCATAGATAGCCGAAAAGCAACATTATGAAAGCATAACTGAGAAGGTAAAATATATATACATACAATATTATCTATAGTTATATCTATATAAGCCTTCTTGCTCTTCAATGTACTAAATAATATGTGACATTCAACAATCCAGCTCTATTCTGAATTTGAAGAAGTTTTTGAGAAATTACGGTATGATCGAGAAAACTCTTCAGAGTTACAGAACTTCAATTAGGTAATTAGCTGAATTCATTAATTTGATTGGTAGCTATTGTAATTTACCACATTTACAGATTGAAGGGCAGCGATACTGAGACTAGAGCATATCTCAGTGCATACAGATACTATTCACTTAATAAAATGAAAGTAAGTGTATGATAAACACTCGTAACAAACTAAGAATAGAAGGAAAATGCTTAATCTTTAAAAAGACATCTATTTTTCTTAATGTAAAAAGAAAAATACCAAGACTATCACACTTACTGAGATAAATTTTAATAAGGCCAGCAGCAAAGAAAAATGTTTGCTATTATCCATTCTGTTTAGGATTGTGCTGGATTCCTAATCAGCGCAGTTAAAAACACAATAAAATAAAATCTGTAATAATTAGAAGATTGAAACAAAACTGTTTATTTTTAATGAAGTGCTTGTTTACATAGAAAATCCCAAATATATTTCTATTATTAGAATAAGTAAGGTTTGGTGAAAAAAAGAAGAAAGAGAAATCTGACATGCAACACGCAATGGAAAATCTTTAGACTACCACATTCCATCAGAAAATGTATTTTACGTATTTTCAATGAACAGAGTGCCAATAAAAATATGTAGAAGCCCTTTATGGAAGAATTTAAATATTTTATTGAAAACATTAAATATTACTTAAATGGAGACATTTGGAAATAACTTTCTGTAATAAACGTATCAATATTTCTCAAACTGAGTTGTATAGAATTAGTGCAATTCCAATTAACATCTTAATAGGTTTCTTTTCTCACCACATCTTTTTCACTTACTTTTCTAAAAATTTTAGATTCCAGGTTACATGTACAGGTTTATTACATGGATATATTGCATAATGGTGAGGTCTGGGTTTCTAGTGTACCTATCAGAAAAAGAGGGAATATTGTACTCAGGTGGTAATTTTTATGTTCCCCTCCCTTCCAACTTCTGTAGACCATTTTGGAGTTCCCTGTGTCTATTATCTCTATCTTCATGGCCACATATACCTTAATGGAGTTCTTTGTAGAATTTGATAAGTAGATTTTAATTGCAAGGACAATTGGAAGGGAAATTGAAAAAGGGGGCCAAGAACATCTGAGAAATTCCTGAAGAAAGAATAGGGAGAGGATTTTTCAAACCATATTTCAAGATATATCATGAGAGTATACATATACACACGCACACACACACAGACACACACACAGATACACACACACACATACACCACATTAGGTAAAAGTTAGAGGCAGCATACATAAAATTTTATCTTTTTCCTAAGCAGACTTTGCACGTAAATGTCAAAAGATGAATTATGTGATTGACAAATTGTGCAAGGAATATTGAATAGCTGAATGAAAAAAATTAATTTCTGTCTGATACAAGGTATAAAATCTAGTCTTCTATGAAAAGCCATATGATGAAACTTTTAAAAGAACGCAGGAGAATTTCCTTACAAATGTGTGTAAGGAGGAAATTCTCGAGGAACAAAAGTCACACATGATAAAAGATAGCTTGCAAAGCAGATTGTCACAAAAGTAAGAATGCCACTAAATTAAAGAATGCCACAAAGAGAGTAAAAAGACATGGCACAACTGGAAGATCTTTGTTTATCTTTGTCATCACCAAAGAATTTTTATCAACAGCATGAGATCAAGAGGCTCCATGAAGAAATGGACAACAGACGTGAGCAGAAATTTTGCAGAAAAGAAAATGTTAAAAAAAACACATAGACATCTAAAAATATGTTCACATTCACTATTTTTAGGTAAATGCCAATAAATAAATATTAGGAATATATTGTCACTCTCTACGCAGTTGGCTTTTTTTTTCTAAAGGCATGATATATAAAGTACTAGTGAGAATAGGAAGCAAGCAAAAAAATACATACTGCTGATGGGAATGTAAATAGGCACAATCACTTAAAAAAGCTATTTACTCTGTCTAGTAAGGTTGAAAATTTACCTACTTTGCAATCCTACTCCTTTACAACAGTAAAAACTAATGTATGAAAGCTACAAGGGTCATCATAAGGAAAGAATCCAGCGAGGTGAGAAAGTTAACAGGGCTGAGGACCAGTTTGACAGTCATTGAGGTTCATTTTAATAACATTGGCTTTTACTCTAAATAGAAAGACACTGGAGAATCTGACATGAGTGAAATTGCCTGACTTAGGTTTCATAAGATCGATCATTCAGACGGATGTGTTGATAATACATTAAGGATAGAGATAAAAAGCGAGGAGATTAGTCTTAAGAGTAATATAATCAATGTAGAAATAGCACTGACTTGTTTAAAGGTAACACCAGTGGAGGTGATAAAACAATGTCCAGTTTCTACATGTATTCCGATGTTAAAGAATTGCTGAAGAATCTGAAATGAGGAGTAGGAGAAAGAAAAATGGTTAATATGACCCCAAGATGTTAACATAAGTATATAGTTTGGATATTTGGCTCCTTCAAATCTGAGGTTAAAATCTGATTCCTAATGTTGGAGGTGCGGCCTGCTATGTGGTGTCTGGGTCATGGAGGTAGACCTCTCAAGAACCGCCATTCAGGCTGGGTGCCATTGCTTATGCCTGTAATCCCAGCACTTTGGGAGGCTGAGGCTAGTGAATCATTTGAAGTCAGGAGTTCGAGACCAGCCTGGCCAACACAGTGAAACCTTGACTCTATTATGAGATAAGGTAGACATGATTTAAACAGCAGTGACGGCTGTAATCTCAGCACTTTTGGAAGCCAAGACAGGCAGATCAAAAGGTCAGGAGATCAAGACTATCCTGGCTAACAAGATGAGACCCCATTTCTACTAAAAATACAAAAAGTTAGCTGGGAGTAGTGGCACACACCTGTAGTCCCAGCTACTCAGGAGGTTGAGGCAGGAGAATCATTTGAATTTGGGACGTGGAAGTTGCAGTGAGCCGAGATTGAGCCACTGCACTCCAGCCTTGGTGACAGAGCAAGAGTCCATCTCAAAAAAAAAAAAAAAAAAAAAAAAACAATTTCTCAATGAGAGTAATGAGTGAATTCTAGCTATATTAGTTCACTCAAGAGTTGGCTGCTTAGGAGTGTGGCACCTCCCTCCCTCCTCTCTTTTGATCTCTCTTTTGCTATGTGACACATTTGCTCTGTCTTCATCTTCTGCCATGATTGTAAGCTTCCTTAGGTAATTCCCAGAAAAAGATGCTAGCACTGTGCTTCTTGTACAGCCTGTAGAGACATGAGCCAAGTAAATCTCATTTCTTTATCTTATCCAGGCTCAGGTATTCCTTTATAGCAATGCAAATGAACTAAGACAAGTATTTAGAAAAACAGAGAATTCTGCAGACACACATGTTGGTGGTGGTGGTGGTGGGAAGAGCAGAAGATAACCAGTTCAGTTTGTGATACTTAAGTTTGAGGGGCTTCATAGATCCTCAAATGCATATGTAGTGAAAGTAGTTCCATTTACAAATGTGGAAGTACAGAGAGAGGTCAAGCCCCAAATGACAGCTACTGAAAGCCATGACTGGGAGTACTGAGGAAGCGTACACAGATAGAAAGAAGAACTTGAGAGTACTCCACCGCTACAGGCAGTGGTTGTCTAGCAAAGGTGATTTTGTCCTGAATATTTGGTTGTTCCAATGGGAAATGAAGGTGCTATGGTATCTAATGGGGAGAGGTCAGAAATTCTGCCTAACATTCTACAATGTATATGGAAACCCCCACAATAAAGAATTACCCACCCAGAATCTCAGTGGTGCCACATTTAGGAAACCGTGTTAAGAAACCTGGCTTTGGCATTGGGGCAAAGATCTTGCAAAGAAAATGAGACTGATATAGCCTGAGGATCAGGAGGAAATGAGAATGTGGTGTCCTGAACGGCAAGTAAAGGAAATGTCTGAAGGATGAGGAAGTACTCTCAACTATGGCAAATTACCTGATAGTTCAAGCGTTATTGAGACCAAGGTATTTAATAATCTGTAGATTATTATTAGAATTCGGGAAATCGTCTAGTGGATTTGAGAGAGAATATATATAGAGAAATCTGAGACAGTGAATAGAGACAGCTCTTCAGTAAATTTTGGCATAAAATAAGAAAAAAGGAATTCTATATGGAGATCAAGAGAGTTTTGCTAGGTTTTTTTTTTTTTTTTTTTTTTTTTGAGTTTAAAGACAGGGAAAATAGCACCATTCTTTCATGCTGATAAAAATTATCCAGGACAGTGAAACAAATTGATAAGGTGAAAAAGAGAACAGAGGATCCTTGGAGCAATGCCCTTGAGTAGCTAAGAGAAGATGTAATATAGTTATTGACATACTCCAATGTTTTTTGAAAGGCAAAAAAATGAAAGAACAAGCATTCTCAATCATAAACATGCATACCGCATGAATTTTATTTTGACACTGTCAATCATTAGCTATGTGACTTTCGCCAAATTATTTGTCTTTCTACTTCAGTTTTCATCTGTGTAATCTTTCCTTCATATGAAGCTGTTTTAAGAATTAAACAAGATTATGTATGCTTAATACCTAATGCATCGCTTTGACACACACTAGGCTCTCAAATAACGACAACTATTACTATCATTATTATTTAATTATAAAATCAACTAATTCATTCTTGGGATATTTCTGATTGTCATCATTATTTAAAGCTTTAAATGTTATGTCTGTAGCCGTGTAGCAGCACCTTAAGAGAGATACCTCCTGCTCAAAAATGCTGATATCTAATTATAGATAACATTAGGCAAATTAACTCAAAAATACCTATACATTTTACATCATTAGCCATCTATAATTTTTATTTACTTTAGTCATTTTGTTTCTTGCACAGATATTAAATTACAATAATAAAAATCTAATTTTTAAAGATTATTGACTTTACCTTGATTTATATTTAGGCATTAGAATATGTGTTTTAAATTTAAATATATTCCATTTAATTTAATTCAATTTTATTTTATTTTAAAATTTATTTATGGATGTATGCTATCACTTATCAGTGTTTCTTATATAATTTAAAGCTGAGAGAAAATGATTGTTTTACAAGACCAAAAGCAATTCTTCACATGTTTAGTGGTGAACACCATTGCTAATGCTCCGTGCTAATTGCACATAAAATTGGCATCACTATTAATTTAAATGTCCAAAGCATATTATTTTCTGTTTATCTCTTTTTACTGCAATATTAATCAACCTCCATTACTGTTATAAGCTGCATGTTTTAGGGGATCTGGATCTTTAAATCATTATAAACTGTTTAAGACCCTAAGGCTTAGAATCCTAAATCCTAAAAGCTAAGGTGACTTTAAATACACACACACACACACACACACACACACACAGACACACTCCAGGAAAAAAAATATCTTTTCAATTTCCTAGCAAAACTATCCCTAAAGTCTCCCCGACCCTGGCAAAGATTATATAAATGAAGTACAAACATTATTGTTCTCATGATAATGCATATTTTAGAGTCAAAATTATTTACTGAAGAAGCTCAAGACATTGAACTTCCCAGGGCGATGGCCCAATTAAAGAGCTTCCATAATTAGGTCTAAAACAAAGTCTGCTGGCAGAGCTTAAAGCCGTAGTTGTAGCACAGCAAGCACAGTGAACAGGGAAGAGCCTTCATTGGCCTCACTGCAGAAAAGAACCTGCCAAGAGACTTGGTCTGCAGGAGATAAACAAAACCTATTCTAATGTGATCCAAAGTTAGTGAACTTTCAAGCATGCACACAAGAAACAAAATTCAAATGCACACTTCAGTGATTTATGTAGCTATAACTTAATTATTTGGGAGGAATTTCCATTTGTGTTATATGTTCTATTATCGATGTAGCTCAATTGGATTGCCTTCTTATATTTGCATTTTAATTCACTAAGAGGATTTAATTTGAACTCTTCTCCTACAAGGCTATTCCAAATGGAAATTTATTTCTAAGTTACTATTTGAGCTTCATTCCATTCACTACAATCAAACATGTCAGAGTATGCTATGGTGCATGCAATCACTCAAATACAGAGTGTATGATTAGTATGGAATCAAATTCGACTTAATATTTTAGACAACCTTGTCAGCTCTGCCTGATGACACCAAATACAAAAGCAGTGCTTCTTGGTGATGAGGTTGTAAACATCAAGAACATCATGGTTCTTTTAAAAATTGATTAGACAAACATAATAATCCATAAAAATGTGAATACATATTACAGTAAGATACCAATATAGTAAAACAAAGAGAATTAGGTGAAATATGATGTATATGTATATTGATAACCTGGTTCATTGTTATATTTTTAATTTGTTTTTTGTTTGGAATTTTCTTATGTAAAGGAAATAATAGTGATTTTTGTGTAACCTAAAGCTAAACCTATTAAGCACCCAATGTTGTTTTCTTTCTAACACTTGAATGGAGATATCTATATAAATATAATGTCGATATCTATGTTTTTATATATTTATCTATAAATATATGCATATATTTGTCTATCCATTTGAAGAATATTTCCCTTTTAACTGAAACATCCATGTCATTTTGGAGTGAATCTATTCCAATAGAAGGATTAAATATAAAATTTCCTTTCTAGAGTAAATTCCTTAATACTGTACTAACTGGTCACTATATCTATAGCTAAAATAGCCTTTTTATAATATACTTTTATGTCTCACTCATTTTTAAATCTTGTAATAGTTTTAGATTTACAGAAAAGTTGCAAAGATGGCACATATACTATGCATTACTTATCATCTATTGTTAACATCTTATGTTAGAATGGTACATTTGTCACAGCTAATAAACCAGTGCCAATACTTTATTACTAACTGAGGCACAGCTTATTCTGAGTTTCTGTTTTATCTAATGTCTTTTTTTTCTTTTTTCTTTCTTTCTTTTTCTTTTTTGGAAGAGGGAGTCTTCCTCTGTTGCCCAGTTGTGGAGTAAGGGATCTTGATTCACCACAACCTCCGTCTCACAGGTTCAAGCCATTCTCCTGCCTCAGCCTCCCGAGTAATTGGGAATACAGGTGCACACCACCATGCCCCGGTTAATTTGTGTATTTTTAGTAGAGACCAGGTTTCACCATGTAGGCCAGGCTGATCTTGAACTCCTGACTTCAAGTGATCTGACCACCTAGGCCTCCCAAACCACTGGGATTACAGGCATGAGCCACCACGCCTGGCCCTAATGTCCTTTTCTTTCCTAAGATCCCATTCAGGACATAACATGGCATTTAGTTATGTTTCTGTGGGCTCTTCTTAACTATTATTTCACTTGTTTTCCTATTTTTATTTCTTCAAAATTTTATAATTATTCTTATCTGGGAATTTATTTCTAAATTTAGCTCTTATTTCTCTTTAGTTCACATTCTCTAATTTAACATAAAAATACTGCTTTTCAAAAAGTGTCCATCAAGCTCAACATCAAGAAGCCTTTCACAAGAAGCTGTCTTCACAACAGGCGAAAGGTAGATTTTAAATCCACAATTATTCTTTCATGCTTGATTTTTTAAAGTATGGCCAATAACAAAAGCTGTAAGATTTATTTGTAGTACAGAATTATACAATAGCTCTATTGCTATAAGAAAATAAACAGCACTTTGGGGGGCAGAGGCGGCCAGATCACCAGGTCAAGAGGTCGAGACTATCCTGGCCAACACGGTGAAACCCCGTCTCTACCAAAAAAAAAAA